>NC_137142.1:12534435-12652826 GCF_949319135.1 Squalius cephalus
ATTACAGGCAGCACAATAATGATGCATTATCGCTGTTACTCCAACATCAGGAAGGGCTGCAGGTTTCGATCTGCTTTCAAGATGACATGATATTATTCAGTTCTTTTGTTTTTTAAAAATATGTAGCTAAACAGAGTGAATGCAGTCATGAGGACCGAGGCTATAGTGTAGACCTGCTGGTTAATAGAAAACACACCCACTTCATGAATGAAATGTGAATGAACCCCGTCTGCTAAAGAGCGCCTCACTAGCTGTTTTGAGAATGGAATACTAGAGTACTTCTTACTACATACTCCACTTTTTACACTGAATTTGAACTACTGTTGACTATTACTCGAAATATTGTGCGAATCACTTCATATCACTTATCAAATGATAAACATTCAGACAGGATGCTGTATAGTTGTCAAATGACCTCTTTACAGTGGTGGGTTTACATAAAAATGAAATGATGTTCCCTAAGCTAATGTATTTATGAGAATAACAGGATATGCAGCTACAAAAAATATAATGTGGAACCTTTTCATCCAGTTTAGTGTCATTTTTAATGTAATTGCGTAAAAACTTTTTAGCAGTCTGGTCGAGGCACAATGTATCATTTTTTAATGCAAATTATAGCAAATATATTCGGTAATGGGGGAATATCAAACAGCTATTGTCAGGGTGTGGAGGCACAGAGCTCCAATTCAAACGTTTTACTACAATAATACCATTCTAACAGAAGCAGGCAGGAACACACACACTCTAAATACAACTAACAACAGACGATGAACAAGGCAAAACACATGGCTTAAATACATGGGGAAACAGATCAGGGAAACGAGACACAGCTGACAAGACTAAGGAGGTAACAGGTTAGACAGATGAACTAATAATGACACGTGACATGATGACAGGTAGACAAGTCCCAACTAAACAGAACACAACTGTGACATCTATACAGAGCCTTCAAATATTGCATATATGTAAAAGTTGGATAATTTTGCAAAATGCAATAAAATCAAGAATCTCTTCGTTTTGTTTAACTTTTATTTAACCGACGAAAGATTTCCAATGTTTTCACTAGCCAACTTAATTGTATTTTGGAAATATATGCAAAGTTTGATTTTGATGGCTGCAACACACTCAAAATAAGTTGATACAGAGGCATGTTTACTATTGTGTCACATCACCTTTCATTTTAATTACTCTTTTTAATAGTTTGGGAATTGAGGATACTAATTGTTGCAGTTTTGCAAGTGGAATTGTTGCCCAATCTTGCCTGACACTGACACAAGACTTCAGCTGCTCAGCAGTCTGTGGTCATCAGTAGCCGCGTTTCCATTAAAGATTCGCGCAAAACTTTTGCGATTTTTTTCTAAATATCGATAAAAAACTGTTGCGAGATGACGGCGTTTCCATTAACCGATGTTATGCGACTAAAACATAATTTTTTCCTCTCGCGATAAGTCATTCCAAAAATCATGGCAACGGACGCTGGTAAGTTTATATATATATCACAGCCACGTACCGCACTAGACGTTATTATTATTAGTGGAAGGAAACGTAGGCGTGTTATCCATGCATTAATGGCAAGGAAAGACCTTATACTGTGTCTGTGAGCGGCACATATGAATATCTGGGTTTTTCTCACTCATTTCTGCTCCGAGGTCTTGATTGTGGCATTTCTCTGATGTTTAGAATCCAGTATTTCTGTCATTCTTTTGTCTTTTATGAATTAAATAAAGAACTCCGTCTCATATTCTGTCCAAACACACCGCGCCTTCTAAGTCAGGTGACCTGTAAATGCGCAAAAACTGTTTCCATTGCAGTTTTGCGAAATATTTCTTTTTCGAATTGCCTGAAAAACCACCTCATGCGAGCGTAAAAACTTTTTTGCGATAAAAGCGAGTTTTTGCGAAATTGACGTGTTTCCATTGAGCGTATTTTCAATTCGCAATTTCAATTTGCGCAATTTGAAGGGAAATGGAAACACGGCTATTGACTTATTCTTCTTTTCATGATGGGCCACACATTTTCAGTAGGAGACAGTTCTGGACTGCAGGTGTAGAGTGTCTACAAACCACTCTGTTGTAGCACATGCAGAATGAGGCCTGGCATTGTCTTGCTTCCCAGGAAAGATGTAATCTTATAATAAGTCTGTACAATCCCAATATTTGCCTCCACTACAATGGTACCTTCACACGTATGCAAGTCTCCCATGCCGTTTGCACTGATGCACTCTCACACCATTACAGATGTTTGCTTTTGTACCTGTCACTGATGAAAGTCTGGATCCCTTTCGTCTTTTGGACTGAGAACTCAATGTTGAAATGTGAGCTCATTTGACCACAGCACACATTTACACAGTTTTTTTTGGATCATCTGAGATGAGATCGGGCCCAGAGAACTCTGTGGCATCTGTGCATAGAACTGATGTATAGATTTCTCCTTGCATAACAGAGATTCGTGTTTCATTTCATGATACAGCGTCAGACTGTGTTAAGTGACAACGGTTTTCTAAATTTCTCCTGAGCCCATGTAGCAATATTTAACACAGTAGCATCTAGCATGATGGTGTCTCATCTGAGGGCTCGAAGGTCAAGCACATTCATCAGAGGATTCCAGCCTGGCCCTACATGTACTGAGATTTCTCCAGATTCTCTGAATCTTTTCAGAATATTATGTATGGTAGATGGTGAAAGACCTGGCCTAAATTCTTTGCAGTCTTGTATTAGGAAATGTGTTGTTTTTTTTCACTGTTTGACAATTCTCTGATGAAATTTGGCACAAGGTGGTGGGCCATGACCTATATATTTGCTTGCAAGAACTGAGACTTTGGTTGGTGCTCCTTTTATACCCAAACATAACAGCCTCACCTATTAGAAGTTAACCTGCTTATTGTGGACCGTTTCAAAACTGTTTAACTTGGATATCCTATAATCTTTTTTCACTTTTATTTTGCCTCTATCCCAACTTTTTTGAAGTGAGTTGCAGCCTACAAAATCAAAATGTGTTTACATTTCCAAAATACAATTAAGTTGGCTAGTGAAAACATTGGGGAACTTTTCTTTGTACTTTTGTCAGTTAAATAAAGGTTAAACATAATTAACAAATCACAGATTCTTAATTTTATTGCATTTCAATCTAAGGCAGCATTTATGCTGTCAAACATTTATTTTTTCACAGATATCTGGCACAGATCAGACATTTTTGGCATGCAAATTATAAAAACACTTATGAGATCCAATTGTTTTGGCATCCAATTTGGATTCATTTCAAATGTGGTTCTAAATCTGACATGTATTTGATATCTGGTCGATCTGAATGTTCATTTAAATACTGCCTGTCCTTTTAATTTGGTATTTTCACCATGAAGTGTTGAATGTGTATTTATTTAATTTGTGTTTTTAAAATGTGTCAGAATATATATTCTCATTACATTTGGCAGATGTTTTTATTCATTTTATCTGTACATGTATTCCCTAAATGGTTTTAATTAGTGTAAATTCGTTCTTTGTTTCTATACTATCTCCACCACAGCACATTGGTTTCTCGCTTGGTTTTTCTGTGTTGTAATGTGTGTCATTCCGTAATGAAACCACAGCCGCCTCACACCAGAACGGTCCGTCATTCTCACAGATGCACAGGTGAGCCAAACTTCAGCATTTCTTAAAGGGTCCCGATAGCAGCCAGAGAAAGTAGCGTATGTTGCCATGACTGTTAATTTTGGACCTTGCTTATGCTCCTCAAACCTAAGCTTCAAAGCTGAAAACAGGAGAGACACAGGAGAGACAGTATTAGCAGTTCCTGTGTTTCTCTAGCCCTTCTTGTTGTGTATTGTCACAGTTGTTGAGCATTCTGTGGAAATGTTAAAGTGGGGGAACTATCATTTTCACCCATCATGCTCCAGAGACTTGCTTATGCTCTTTTGGGAATAGAGAATCTGACAGTGGCGGCGATGTGGTCTGATGTTGTATTTAGATGACTGTGTTGACGCACATCAGCGTCTGGTTTTAAAGCGTTTCAGTGGCTTATTGCTGCCTCAGGGACATCGTAGAGATTGTGAGTATGAATACAGGTGACAGATCAAATGGAGTTTTTTTTTTAAAGTTTATCTCTACATCAACCTCCATGTGTAGGCAGCAACCGATGAGAGAGCCAGCCTCACAACGGGACACGCACACACATGCACAAATGAATGCTCTAATCCCATGTGTATATTTGTAGTCAAGTCAAGTATTATCTGTCCTTGCGCATCGAACACTTGCAAAGCAAAGTAGATTAAACCCTTATTTCTGAGAAGGGCTTTACAATGACAATTATTTTCCAGCAATCACAGCCAGGGTCCAAATTGTGGGTGAACTGAGAAAATATACCACTGTGGGAAAAAAAAAAAAAAAAAAAAAAATATAGAAACAATTTTCACTCAGAAATTGCTTGTAATTTTTTTTAACGGTATAATTTTTTAAACTGTAGAAGTCTCAGGGTAGATTTTTATTAGAATATGTTATTACTCGATATGAAACTCTGATCTTGCTTTTATCATTTATATATCATTTATGATCGAAAAATGGGAAATAATCATAAACAATGTTGCCATGTCAATATTTAATGTGTGAAAATGATACCAGATTTTACAGGAATGATGATGGTCCCACAATTTTGCCATCACTTCCAATACAACCAATAATGTTGCTCCTATATTTGTTTTCTAAAGTTTGTGTTCATTGAGACAACAGTCATGTTAAGAGCATGTTTAAATTATGCAAATTCTTTATATTTATAATTCATAAAATGCTAATTAGAAATGATCTTTTCAAGACAACTTAAAAAAAAGACAGAAATCAGAATGTATATCCTCTCTTAAAAAATGTTAATAGACAAATTAAATTAAATAACTGCTCATAGTTCTTACTGTATTTAAACTCTTACTGTATTTCTTGCTGTGTATTTTTTTTATTTCTATATTTATTTATTTTTTTCATAATAACTTCCATTTTGGGATTAGCTAGTGTTAATTTAGTGTGCACTGATCTGTAACCGTGCCTGCAAAATCGACAATATCCACGTGCCAGCTTACAGACTTATCTGTTTTTTACTGAATCAGTTTGAGCTGCCATTAGGAATTTATTGACTTGTTCAGAAGAATGTTTGTGTGTGGTTCAGATATACCCAAAAACATGGCAATATCCGAAATCCTTGTCCTTGTGGGGACATTTTATTTGGTCCCCATGAGGAAAATAGCTTATAAATCATACTAAATTTATAAGTTGTTTTTAACATCTAAAAATGTGGAAAGTTTTCTGTGATGGGTATGGTTAGGGTTAGTGTAGTAGGATAGAATTTGTACAAGTATAAAAACCATTTCACCTATGAAAAGTCCCCGTAAAACATGGAAACCAGTGTGTGTGTGTGTGCGTGTGCGTGTGCATGTCATGTGCATGTTGGGTGTCTTGAAGTGTTTGACCAGTATCTAAAGCAGGGTGGATGATATTATATTATATCAATATATACATAAAATACTGTTTAAATCTTCTCTAAGTAACCTATCAGTTTGGATGCAGCATCACAATTTTCTGTTATCTGTTGATTTTTAAACCAAGTTTTTATATATATATATATATATATATATATATATATATATATATATATATATATATATATATATATATATATATATATATATATATCTCTGTTAATTCATCAAGTGCTGCATGGTTTACGGCAATATATTGGTCTTTTGGACCTATAAAATGAAACCATCTCTGTCTGTTTTTCCACAGGTGGGTTGGCAGTAGGCAGTAACTGAAGATGAGGAGGAGCTGGTGGCGATCGGGCTGTCTGGGTTTGGCGTTTGGCTTGCTTGTTATCATCACCCAAATCTTGGCTCAAAACACTGAGGGTGAGACTCACAGTTCAGTCCATCATTCATTCCCTGTCACTAGCATGAGGGATTTTATTTACCACTTTTACAAAATAAACCTTGCACCAGGACCTTAACTTTCCATTTTGTTCCTGGATGGTGAAATGGGATGTTACAGCCCAGCGTTTATGCTCTGAGCGAAGTCAGAGAGATAATTGTATCTCTATATCTGTGTGGCAGCGTCTCACAAATCGGTCTCTGCATCTTCTCTGCACACCTTCATTACCGAAGCAGCCAGATACAGCTCTCCAAACTGAACATCTGATGATGTATGAATTAAACCGTCACATCTGCCAAAGACAAACTGACAACCGTAATAAAAATCTCAAAACGTTGCTGGAAATGCCGTGAGGCTGAGTGGAAATAGAGGCACATAAATTGTGGCTATTGTCAGACTGTTCAGATTAGCAGTTGAGGATAAAAGATTGGTGGGCGTCTATAGTTGACATTTTCAGATATCCTTGTCTGTTCATGCAGCGTTTATTGTTATGGATTTTTGTGTGATTTGAAGAGTGTAGTGAGGATGTTATGTGTGGGGCTAGGTGGTGAAATTGTGTATAACGGTTGGCAGTTGTAATTCTGCCATTTACCGCAGAATTGACATGATGCAGTTTCTTACAGCAGTCGCAGACAGGTAGTTTTGTTGGTGTAACCTAATATACAGGTGCTTGTCATAAAATTAGAATATCATCAAAAAGTTGATTTATTTCAGTAATTCCGTTAAAAAAGTGAAACTTGTATATTATATAGACTCATTACATGAAAAGTGAGATATCTCAAGCCTCAAAATCAAAATCTCAGAAAATTAGAATATTACATGAAATCACACAGTAATTACACAGTAATCCCATGGTCATTGAACCAGGTTTTGGTTCTTTTGGCAGTGTGGGCAGGTGCAAATCCTGCTGGAAAATGAAGTCAGCATCTCCATAAAGCTTGTCTGCTGAAGGAAGCATGAAGTGCTATGAAAATGTCCTGGTAGACGGCTGCGTTGACTCTGGATTTAATAAAGCACAGTGGACCAAAGTCCTCTTTTCTGATGAGAGCAAATTTTGCATCTCATTTGGAAACCAAGGTCCCAGAGTCTGGAGGAAGAATGGAGAGGCACACAATCCAAGATGCTTGAAGTCCAGTGTGAAGTTTCCACAGTCTGTGTTGGTTTGGGGAGCCATGTCATCGGCTGGTGTTGGTCCACTGTGCTGTCCACTCAACGCAGCCGTCTACCAGGACATTTCCAGAGCACTTCATGCTTCCTTCAGCAGACAAGCTTTATGGAGATGCTGACTTCATTTTCCAGCAGGATTTGTACCGGCCCACACTGCCAAAATAACCAAAACCTGGTTCAATGACCATGGGATTACTGTGTAATTACTGTGTGATTTCATGTAATATTCTAATTTTCTGAGATTTTGATTTTGTGGTTTTCACAAGCTGTAAGCCATAATCATCAAAATTATAACAAATAAAGGCTTGAGATATCTCACTTTGCATGTAATGAGTCTATATAATATACAAGTTTCACTTTTTTAACGGAATTACTGAAATAAATCAACTTTTTGATGATATTCTAATTTTATGACCAGCACCTGTATTTAGGTTGATTCAGTCATTTTCAATAAAAAAAAAATGTGTAAAAACCACATGAAGCACATCATTTTAGGTTACCATTTTTTCAGTGTAGTGTAACTGAATGTTTTTTGTGGTTGCCAATAGGGCTGTGCCGGTAAACTTGGCAACCGCTTCACCGTGGTGGCTGAGTAGCATCGGCGGTGGTCCGCCAAAACGCATTTTTTTGTATGTGAATGCTGTTTTACATCAATATTATTACACGTGTGAAGCACAAAGCTTTGTTCACAAAATAAATAATAGGTTAGCAATTAAATGTTACATCGCAGCCATGGAAACATTTGGATTTGTGACGAATGAGAGAGTTGTGCGTGAGCCCATGAATTGAAGCTTTGTCGGGTTTGTATTCTGGTTTGCGATCTGGTCACCCGATTATCAGCGAATTTAACGATATTCCATTAGTTATTCAACTGGACATGGAATCTCTTGTGTCTTTTCCCAAATCTTCACTCACGTCTCACCCATTTTCGAAGGGGATTATTCTTCTATTATATTCGCATTCTTTACTGTGGTAAAGTAGAAAAACGCTGTAGGACAGATAGCCTACCTTTTTACTTACATGTCAAATTCTTTTTAACACAGTTTGTGCTTGTTATTAGACATGGTAAGGCACGTCAAGTTTATTTGTAAAGTGCTTTTCACACACACGGGTGATTCTAGTTTCACTTTCTCTGGCAGCGCAAAATCAATCAGCATAATTGCCTCGCCCTTGTGGAAGATAAAATTCGCTCTTCATACCTTTTACAACAAGTAGAAAACATGAAGATATCAGAAAAGAGGTTGATTACTGCTCGTGTCCCACATCCCTGATCTCTCTCTCGCAGAGCGATATCACGCGTCTATGTGTGTAAATATAAAACAAATGTTTTTTATTTTTTATTTTAACTTTATTATATTATTTATGTTACCATTATTTACTGATATTTATGTAATGCTTTACAGGCTTTAGTGTGTTGTGTCTTTGACGGAATTGTTCAAATAAACACGCATGTCTGTTACGAAATGGATGTTTGAGCCTCGTTTATTATTATTTTTTTATTTCAAAACAACCCCCCAACCTCCGCACCACCGCCGGTAGTTGGTCCATTATGACCACTGTCGTAAAAAACTGCCACCATCACAGCCCTGGTTGCCAAGCAATGTCGCATCTTGACTGGTTAGGAATTTAATGACATCCCGGATTGTGTCGGAGGATTATATGTTTGTTCAGAGAATTTTGTTTTGTAAACAAGGCACAGTATAATAGAGAGTGGACAAAGACCCCTTTAAGATGCCCCCCCACCCCAACCAAAAAAACAAAACAAAATAAAATAAAATTCAATCTGGTTAAAAGGTTAAAAAAGGTTAATCTGGTTAAAAATTTGTGTAAAATTAAAAAAATAAAATAATAATAATCTTACATACTTCACCTTTAAGGCCCTCACACATGACATGTAAACGTAACTCTTCACCGTAAACACTATGCACTGTTTTGTCTACTCCAAAAATGTTCAAGTTCCACAAAAGGGCAGGTTTTTCTGGGTAGCAACAAAGTGGGAAATGTGCAAAAAAAAAAAAAAAAAAAAAAAAAAACCTTGCCAATGGTTTTGATGCATCACAGAAAGGGGAAACAAAAGACCTGTTATGTTGTTGTTTTTTATTGTATTATTAAGCGATGTGAAATCTTAATGTTGACAATTACAAGATGTAAGCAAGGCGAGCCAAACTAAGGTCAGATGACAGCAGACAAAGGATGTGAAAGTATTAAAAATAAAATAGATAAATATAGATGAATAAAAGGAAATTATGAGACATTCAAGATCTCTTCATAAAGTTTGATAGCCTTTATACTTTTTTTTTTTTTTTTGCTGCTGCTTTGTGCTCTTAAATACAGCATCAGTGTGGTAAAATTAAGTGTGACAGCCGCAAATGTACGGGCAAATTTAGAATAGTCATAAAATGACAGGTCAGCATCAAACAGGGTTAAAGCTGAAATAGTTTAGAAATAGCTTGACTGGCGGACAGCCAATATCTGAGATAACTCGGTAGTTGTAGCAAATTCGTTTTAATAGAGTGTGTGTCATACAATGGGGAAACTTGACAGAAGTTATGTGAAAGGGTCTTTAGGGTCTGGTTCATGTGAAGAATGCTATTTGTGTGTTGTGATTAAACGGAGATGCTGACTACAGTGTTTCAAATCAGTCCGTAAGGTGGCATTTTGTTTAGTGTGCTGCCTTAGAAGAAATGTTGAATAGCAACTAACTTCAAATGAGGGCACTACTAACGTAAAAATACTGCAATGTTTTACATTATTTATGTATTGTAGCTTCGACTATATTCGACTAGTTGATCTACTTGATATAATGAGCAGCTTTTGTTTTTGCAAGCTATGGTTTCAAAGTAGACACTTCTTAGAAAGTAGGAGACTTCACAGAAATTGATAGTGCAGTAGAGATTGGAACAGATCCACTTTCTTTGGCTCCCGTCCATGTCTGCTGTTTTTTGGGTGCCTATATTTCTTTGTCTGTACCTTGATCACATTTCAGAGTATGTACATACCATTTAAAAGGATGGAGAAATCTGGGTCTCCATCTCAAGGGACGAGCTGGGTATCAACTCCACCTATTTCATCCTGTCACTGTAATTAAACTCTGCTGGATATCTGCTGCTAGGTGAGCCATTAAAGTCAGCCTGCAGGTGCACTTTGTGACTGGAGTCAGTCTTCTCTATCTAATTGAGAAGAAGGAGGATACTTTTCTCAAGTCTTATGCTATCAGAATGAAGCGGCGGGCTGTTATTAAAAAAAAACAAAAAAACACTGACCATAATTACACTGAGCTGCTCCTGGAAAGGATCTATTCAATGCTAGTGAGCTGCCTTGCTTTATATGCCTGCTAACACTGTATCTACACCTGAAGCGTATGGTGCGTTGCAATGTGACTAAATATCACCAGTACTTTAGTCCTGCATTGCTACTCCACCCAATTTATTTCCCCTTACACTCTTCTAGAATAATGTGGTTTTGTTTTAAAAATATCTTGAATTGATTTCTGCGGATTTTATTTGTTTATTTATTTTATTTATTTGTATGTGCTGACAGCTATATCAAAGCCAGTTATAGGCTAATATGATTCTGGCCTACTAAATAAAAGTAAATTAATTAAAGTTTTAAAAATATGTTATTTCGCTAACCTAGAGTAGTCCATATTTTATACCAGTGTATTTCTGATTATGTGTTGTGGTTGAAGGTTGTTAATTTCATGGCTGTTGCAGTGCTGTGATATTTCATTCAGTAACGTTAGACAATTTTGATTCTTATGCTGGTTAATGTTTGATGATCATCACGTAATGCTTCTATCGCTTGTTTCTGCTTCTTCACCTGTGTTTTGATCCGGAGATACTGTACTCTTTCAGAAGATGAGTAATAGTGCCCCCAGCCGTGTAACAGTGTACAACGGATTCCGGCAATGGTGGGGAAGAGTTGTGTCAGAAATGACAGAAAATTCCATCAATGGTCAATTTGTAGTTGGGTACAACGGGGTTAAAGGACCACTGAGTTAAAAGGCTCATTTGACTTTATTCTCCTATAAAACACTAGACCACCACATCTCAACACTTTTCCTAACAACCGCATTTGACTATGCTTGTGGAAATTAGAAATCCTTGACGTGATTGTGGACAGCAACAACAAAGCTGATTCTGCGCTAATTTGATCTAATATTTAATGTTTTTTAAAATGTTGTAAATTTATGTAGCAAATGAGAGTCGACAAAATGGTTGACTTCATTTTGAGACAAATGTCTTGTAAATGTTTTTCAGTTTTGTTTAAGGTAATTAAAGTTACAGTTTTTCAATAAATACCTATAGTGATACCAAACAGCTGATTGGTTGTTGGCTAATCAGCAGCCAATGAGCTGCGGCTCAACATTCAAACAAATACAGGTAGTGTTGCTGTTAGCAGTCTGCAGCGCGCTTTCAGAAACCCTCCACCTTCCCCAGCTCCACCTGTATAGATCTGCTATGGGGGTTTATTCATGTATGTTACATGTGCAGCAGCAGCAGAATGTCTAACATGCTCACAGCAATGTCTGTGGATGTACTGGAAGTAGCAAGTCTTGGTACTTGCTCTGCAGCAGCAGCAGCGTTGCAGATCTATTCTGCCAAGACCAAATACATAAACATTGCCATATCCATTACCATGCCAATCTCTATTACCATACCAATCTCCCGAGAGTTGTCATGACAGAACTGAAGAATATGTAAAACTATGGTATTTGGGGTAAAAAGTACCCCTGCTGTTGGGGCGAAAGGCACAATAATTAACATGATAATAAACAACTGGCTGACTTTTGTATTTGGTTAGATTCAGATGGTAAATACCATAGGGCTATATTAAGTTGGGAATCCACCTTAGGCCCCGTCCACTAGTATGGTTTTTTTTTTTTTTTAAAAAACATACATTTTGCTATGGTTACGCCTGGCATCCACATTACTACAGAGTTTTTGACTCGAGAACAGAGACTTTTGGAAACTCTGCATTTATAAGCTTTTTCAACAAAACAAACCACATTTATGATTTATTTTCACACAAAATGTTTTGCTCCATCAATATTCAATAAAACAAATGTATATATTTTCTGCAATCATACACATTTTTGTTAAGGTGTTCCTTTAGCCTTGTTGTACCCTATTTTATTAGATGGAACAATTTCAAAGATAAAATACAATTCTAACAAATATATAGATATTTATTTATATAATTATCTTTTTAGTTTAGATTTTTTGGGAGTTTTTGTAAACTATTTTAATGTTGTTGGAAGAAGTCTCTTATGCTCATGCAGCATTTATTTAATTGAAAATATAGAAAAACAGTAATATTGTGAAATATTTGTTACAGTTAAACATCTATTCAGTCTATTTTAATCTATTGTGAAATGTAATTTATTTCTTTGATGGCAAAGCTTAATTTTCCGCATCATTCTAATATTCTGATTTGGTGTTGAAGAAAAACTAATTCCTATTATATCAATGTTGAAAACTGAAATTCTTTGATTAGAAATATCAAAAGAACAGTTTATTTGAAATATAAATTGTGTTACAATGTAAGAGTCTGTACTGTCACTTTTGATCAATGTAATGCATCCTTGCTAAATACAAGTAAGATTAATTTTTTTACAAAAAAAAAAAAAATCGGATTGACTTTTGAGTGGTATAGTCTGTATGCAGTGCTTCCTTTGAATTTGGCCAACCTGAGGTATCTTAGAAAAAAAGAATGACGAGTCAGTTTATTTGACAAATTATCTGTAAGTATTCAAACTCAACAGAAAGAAACTCATGGAAGCTTAGTCTAGTTGATGTCTTCAGTGGCTAGAGCTTTCTAAAGTCATGTACCACTCCAAAATATTTAAATGCAAATTGAATTCAGGCAAGTTAGTCATGTGCTCTGACAAACACCCTATGGTGCTTAAATACACATCCAAACTTAACAGAAATATAGGTGTGTAATGGAAAAAGCTAAGATAATTGTAAATTTGATGTGGTTGTGCTGTAAAATAAGCACTTGCAGCTTATCAGTAATGGTTTTCTTGTGGTGTTGTGGGTGGATTTAGTTCAGTCGCGTTCACTGTCTGTGCAGCATATCAGAGGAACAAAACCCTGTGTCTCCTACTGTCCTCTCATCCCCACAGTGACCAGAAAGAATGCTTTTCGAGGTCCAGTCTCCCATCATCTGTGCAGAGAGTGTATCAAATAAATTTTTTCGCTCTTGTTCTGCCCATCTCTTCCTCTCTTTTTTGTACTTGGTGTTATACTGGTGTGGTTATATTATTATAGTCGCTCTTATCTGTTTATCACCTACGTCTCCACTTTTGTCATTCTGCTGTATACCTGTCTGTCTTTGATTCTCTATCTCAGTGCACGCTGGGAGCTGGTGTGATGCTGAGCTTTGTGATCTTAGGCTCTTTTCATTTTCACTTTGTCTGTTGATCTATTCATTTTTATTTCTTAGTAACATCATCTCTCTCCCTTCAAAAGTGTTGTTGGAGTTTGATTTGGTCTCCTAGCTGGAGAGTAGGGATGGGTGTTATGACCACTATCTTATTTCATGGTACAGTGTGAGTAATTTTATATCACACTATTGTTATTTTTACTTGAAATTCAACAAAAAAGGTTTCTATATTAAATAACCATGAAGTCATGATTTTTTGGGGGGATAATCCAGTGAATTAAATAATTAACAAATTAAAGGATACTTCAAAAACAACATCTCATTCGATTTTTTAATTTAAATTCAAACTTGATGAATGGCAAAGAAAATAAAAGATTTATTTATAACAAATGACATCAGCTGAATTTTATATTAATCTAGCAAGTTGTTTCTTATTGAAGCTTGTTTCCGCCACAGAAAAAAAAAAAAAAAAAGGTGATTATGTGTTTATATCTTGCAATTTTAACTTTATTTCTCACAATTCAACCCTCTACACACTGAAGCACAAGTCTCATTGGCTAGTACATTTTTTATTTTACTCGCCATACTTTTTACATGGAATACAAGAACAATGCAAATGAAAATATTCTACATAAATACAATACAAATATAAAATATAAATTTCAAACACAATTAAAGTCAAGTAGACAGTCTTTAGTAAAATAAGAACAAATAGTCAAACTAGCACAAATAAAAAATAGAACAAAGATGCAAATTAAATAAACTGCTTTTCAGGTTTTTCAAGTAGATCTAACAGTAGATGTGGATTATGTACAGAAATTGAATGATGTAATTTAAGTCCTCCTGTCGTCAATATTTTTATCCCTTAAATCTTTGATCACATATTTAAACGTTTTTTTCCCTTCTCCTTGCCTTAAAATAGCTTGAATGTAACTCCCTTGCCTCATTTGTATTTGTATTTCTATGAATATGCATGTTAGCCCCACTTCCACTCACTCACTCACCAGCTCAGAGATCCACTCATTGACAATCACACGTTGACCTGATTGGTTACAAGGTAGTTTGTGACGCCAGAAACACCAGCGATTTCAAAGTCTTTGGTTCACTGGAGATTTAAGGAGAAAATACTCAGCAATGGTGTTGACTTATATGAATTTGCACATGGTTTGTCTTAAAGCATATTAAAAACACCACATAGACATATAAACAACATTAAAAGCTGGATTTTCACCACAGGGGGACTTAAAATGTAAAATAGCATTTGTGGTTGTGAATACAGTATTACACAGTCCGAAAAACCTGTTACTTGACCTTTGGCCTATTTATAGGACCTATTCTAAAGCCATGATTGGGTGGTGTTAAGTAAAGCAATGAGTGTTTGCACATGTGAGGAGTTAGTGTGAGGCACTGATGAATTAGTGTGGCATTTTGATAGGTTGTGTTTGAAAAAAGAAATCAAGATCCTGTTAGATTTTTGTGTTACATAGAGAATTGTGTGTTGTGGTTTGCAAAAAGGGTTTTATGAAATTGAAAACTGAGTCGAAGGCTGAGAATTAGTGTATGGTTTTGCAGATTTGGTGTGTGGTTCTGGTGTTTGAGTGTCAGGTTTAAGAAATTGTGTGACAAGTAAGGATTTTGTGTGTAAGCTGTTAAAAAAAACTAAATGGTAGGCTACTGAATGTCTTGCACACTGTAAAAATACTGCAGTCCAACTGCAAAAGCCAAAACGGTCAAATAAATCTATAAATGAAATGCATGTTACGGTACACTCAAATACTGTAAGTTGTGCAAATACAAAATCAAGGTCAATGAGAGATTGATTCTGCTTTAGCATCATGTCTTCCTATTGGCTCTGGCCTGAGGACTTTGTCCACATCACAGGCAATGTCGTCTCTTGAAAAACCCTCTAGTTTGACAGATCCAGCCTTGATAACACTGCACACCTTGCTCTTTCTCATCCTCATCCTCATCCTCCTCATCCACCACCTCTTATATGTACTCTTTCTCTTCTCCCTCTCAGACTGTTTCCATATATAGTTGGTATCAACATCCAGTGCAGCTGTGCAAGTTAAACTGCCTTATTTTGTACAGTTGGATTGATCAAATCACTAGAAATAAGTGTGAACAAGTTTAAGTCATTGGGCCCTATTTTAACGATCTGAAACGCAAGTATCAAGCGCAAAACGCAAGTAACTTTGTGGGCGGGTCTTGGGCGCTGTTGCTATTATACCGGCGGGATAAATGACTCTTGCGCCCGACGCAAATCTAAAATGGGTTGGTCTGAAGTAGCTTCATTATTCATAGGTGTGGTTTGGGCGTAACGTGAAATAAACCAATCAGAGCGACATCTCACATTCCCTTTAAGAGCAGGCATGCCTGTTCTATAGCGGATTCCTATTATAACGGCGGATTTGCCAGGCGCACGCGAGGAGCGGTTCACAGCCGAGGAGACCGACGTTCTCGTCAGGGACGTTGAGGATGGAGAAACACACCCAAATTAACTTTGGTTAAACAGGCGTATGATAATTTGGGTAAATGTGTAAGCTAGATGTATGCTTTTATAATAAACTGTCTGTCTATCTATCTATCTATCTATCTATCTATCTATCTATCTATCTATCTATCTATCTATCTATCTATCTATCGTAATAATGTAGGCTATGATTTGCAAAAATGAAAACTGCTGCGTTTGTGTGTAGATGAGAGAATCAAAGTGTATGCGCGTTGTGCACACTCTACATTGATTATGGCCAAGCATGCGCCCTTAAAATAGCATATGAATAACATGCGCAACGCGCCACTGACTTTAAACTAGTTTTTTACGGTCAGTGGCGGAATTGTTTTCCAAACCTGCAAAATAGCATGAGGGAACGTTTGCGCCGGAACACGCCTCCTCTTTGCGCTGAACCGCCCCGGGGAGCGCAAGTGTATTTCTTAGTTTACCGACGTGTGTCTGTGGAGGGAAAAGTCCACTGTGCGCGGGTGCAAAATAGGAATGATACATGCGTCGGTGTACAAAGTCAATTGCGCTGGGTGCAAGATAGGGCCCATTGTGTGTAAACGATGACAACTTTGTTTCAGTTGTGTTTAACTTTTGCCTCTTGTGTTTAGTGTTTTGCTATGCAAATGTATCACAGTTTAATATGTGTTTTGGTGAGTGCGAATGTGTTAAGAGTTTTGCAAAAAGAGTTCATGAGATTTGCAAATAGTGTCTAACTGCCTAAACTTGTTCAAGGTTTTGCAGAAATATTTATTTATTCAACAAATTGGTTTAGGCTATTGAGAATTTAGTTCAGAGAATGGGGTTTAGTGTCTTTCTTATTTCATCAGTTGACTCATTGGTTTCTATTATATCAACAAAGGAATTTTTGGAGAAACATCTGAAAACATCTGGAAATATTTTTCTAAGGTCACTTAAAGGAATAGATTTGGGAAGGAATCATGGCAATTGCACTTTTGGCTCGGGCCTGGCCTGACATTTCTATTTAATCCTCCGTCACTGAGAGCAGCGATCTGTTAGATGTATCCTGATAACGGCGGGAATATCCTCTTGATCTGATTATGGGATGTGTTGGCTGACTACAGAAGAGTTTGCAGTCCCTTCACATCTCGGGTGATGTTTTGTTCAACGGGTGTCAGAGGAGCTGCAGGTCGTGCCTCCTCTTATGGCAATGGATGTTCTGAAATCAAAAGCACTTGATAACTGTTTCAGTGAAATGTTCCAATTCCCTGAATCTGTGAGAAAATGCTTAACCTATAAAGATTTCAGAGATGGGCTCTCAGCAGATTAGGTAGAAAGACAGGCATTAGGTATTAGAGGACACTGGGATTCCCTGAAAAAATCATCCAAAGAAAAGAAAGTTGGACACTTTCAATGGGATATGGGACAATGGCAATTTAAGAAAAAAAGAAACTAATACATAAATAATCTCTGGTTTGCTGCCTTAACTTGACGGCTCTAATTGTTTTTTTAACATTCATCTGAGCATTTTTTTTCATTTTTATTTTTATCCGAGGTTGTCTCATAAATGACGGAAAATTCTGGAAAGAGTTAATCTATAAAAAAATACACATATAAATACATTAAAGGATAATGTAAATACAAAGCTAGACATCAGGCAATCAGTGGCAGCAAAAAAATAAAAAAATACTCATTGTTTATATTTATCATGAAATTATGAAATGAAATCTGTGATTTTGAACGGGTTTAATCAAGGCATCACATCTTCTGCATAAACTGTTCTTTGTGTCAAAAAACAAAGAGAATTAGTTAGCCTTTGTGAAAGTGTAGACAGACACAGAAAATCCTATTCCTCCCTCTGCAGTGGATTCTGACGTGTGACTCTAGAGGTTTGTGATTTTGGTAGTTTAATGATTGTTAGGTTGCTTCAGGACAGACACGCTTTGATTAGAGCGCTAGGTTTTCTGCTCAAAGGATGCTTACAGAAATATTCAAATCAGCATTTCAATGAAATTTTTATTATAGTTCACCTTCAAATCATTTCTTCGCCTCAATTAACCTTTCAAATCTACATAACTTTGACACATTGTAAAACCTAACAGTTGTTCACATTCAACGTTATGTCGATACTGACGTATTGGGGCTCCAAAGTGAGACAACCCAACTGAAAATTTGGAGAGAACTCCAAATTGATGTTGATTTCCTAAAACGGTTTTGTTTGAAGTCATCATTATGGTGATTAGTGTTCCCTTTGATTGGGCACATTTAACTTCATTTATATGACTATAATTCGCTTTCCAACTGATGCAACAATAAATCACAGTTATTTTGTTTTAAATGAAGATATGTAATAATAAGTTACTTTGTAAAGATGACTTAATTTCTAACTAACTAATCTACTTTTTGTGTAGAATTATGATCAATTAAAATTGTATTGCTAAAACTCATGCCATAACTACCTTGTGAAACATTTTTTTTTTTTTTTAAATTGGGTTTAAATAATCCCCCTTTATTGGTGACAATACACAGACACACACATACTTCAACATTCAGCTTGTAAAACCAAACAATGGTAACAGTTAAATTAATTTTGATAAGACTCTGAACATCACAAAACAATTATAATTGATGTCTTTGTTGTGCTAATACTGACACAAGCAAATAAAATTGGCAATTAAGCCAAAAAATGGTAAAACAAAGCAATTGCTTAATTTACTGCACTTTGGGAGTTAGCATAACACACAGTATATTTCACTTGAAATTATTTAGTTGTTGAAAACAGTAATTCTGAGTGGCTATACTGTGTCTAAAGTAAATTATCAAGCACTCTCTATAGTTCCTTTCTTTTATTTACTTGAACTCTTGTGTAAGTGAACTCCACCAACTGCACTGCATTCCACTGACTGCATAACTAGCATTTGTCAGTAAAACATACTACTCCTATTTCAATTTACTTTTTTTTTTTTTAAAGACAATCGGTTTGCATGCTTTTTTAAGTAAAGTTAACTAATTTGATTTTACAATGCAGATTTGGTGTCTCAGTTTTCATTTTTAAGTGACCCTTTAAGACAGTGGCAAATCCGTTCACTCCTTTTACCTTTGTCACAAACCTACTTTGTAAAGGCATGTTCACACCAAGGATGATAACTATGACAATAACAATAAAGATATAGTTCTAAAAAAACGTTCTAAAAAAACAAAGAAGAATAGCAGAGTCCACACCACAACAATAATGATAACGGCACAGAGAAACGATATCGTTGGAATCACTTTCAGAATGATTTTTTCTATCTGATGAATGATAAAACCTACCAGACTTAAAAGAACTGACGCATTTATAAAACACACGACAAAACTGCAGCACGAGCTTAGAATAAACAGTTGTTGTTTTTTTGTGAACTGCTCTGATAACGCTGTACATGCTCGGACTCTTCACTGGATTGGCCGTGTCTAAAAGTCTCCCTCTAGCAGAAGAGCTGTTGTCCGAGTATTTAAGCACCACATGAGAGCTCAAGATATTGACACAGAGCATCAGGAAGATGCCACAGATGCCCGAACCAGATGGAGATGTTGTCTGAGACAACAGGGGAGGGAGGAACTCATCAGCCATCAAGAAACAACACACTGACAGAAATCATTGCTTCTGGACAGGACAAGAGTTTGACTGGCGGTCAATGTTAGCAGGAGTGATGTTTGGCTGTGGACAAAATTGCGTTTTATTTAAAGGTGCTGTATGTAACTTTTTCACTCTTCTAAAGCATACAAATACAATAATATGTTTGCAAATATTGAGGAAACATGCTAAGTTCACATACTCGTTTCTCTGAAAAACACTTCTACAGCCAGTTATTTTACTTTGAAATATGCGTTTCCAGGCTGGAATGTGTGTTATTATTTTGTTCTGTGATACTGCATGTTGCCAATTTGCCAATTTTCATTGTCCATTGCGCTCATTGCTGTTGCGTGTGCTCAAACTGGCCACCCGAGTGAGCGCCGTCCAGTCTGAGGAGGAGGGGGCGGGAGAAACGACAATCTCCGATATTTTAAATTGGAGTGCAGTACCTATTTCGACCACTAGTTATCATTCTTACAGACTGCACCTTTAAAGGGGGGGTGAAATGCTATTTCATGCATACTGAGTTTTTTACACTGGTAAAGAGTTGGATTCCCATGCTAAACATGGACAAAGTTTCAAAAACTAAGTTGTACGTTTGAAGGAGTATTTTTGTTCCAAAAATACTCCTTCCGGTTTGTCACAAGTTTCGGAAAGTTTTTTTCGAGTATGGCTCTGTCTTACGTAAGATAGGGCGGAATTTCCTTATATGGGTCCTAAGGGCACTTCTCCGGTAAGATCGCGGCCGCGCGCGCACTCGTAGACCAGAGCAAGAGAGTGAAAGCAGTTCGCCATCAAAGCGCCCTGCCCGGCTTTTGGGAAGTCAATGTCACCAAAGAAGTGTGTTTTTGGTTGCCAGGGCAAGACAACCCTGCACAGATTCCCAAAGAACCCAGCGTTAAGGAACCCGTGGATGGAGTTTGTTTTCCTGAGCATAAACGGAGTTGTGTAGCTGTTTGTTCCCTGCATTTCGACGATGATTGTTTTATAAACAAAGCCCAGATCGTCTAATGCTTAAGGATCGAGCAGTCGCAATGATAAAGGTTCGCGGTCGTGCGTTGGAACCGGACGGTGAGTAACTGTTGAACAAATAATGTCTCTGTGTGTTGTCACTAGCTCGGTGCGTTAGCACAGCTAAGCTTCGCCCACACGGCCCGCCCCCAGCCGCTCGGTTTTTTCCGGAAAGACTCGGTACACCCTATCTTTCTTTGATTAATATAATAAAACAAAAGACTTTTTGGAGATATGAAGGATGCAATATTACTCTATAGGTACTCAAGATTAACAGGAGATTGAGTGAAAATGAGCATTTCACCCCCCCTTTAAGGATTAAAGGTGCAATAGGTTACCTGGGAAATGCTAACTTTAGCCTGCTAGCATTAAAAGCATACAATCCCACCCTCTCTGCATATCGGCGTCCAAAGCCACACCTCCTCCATAACACATGAACACACACAGACCAGAAGAGAGACGACTAGAGACAACTCTATTGGATTACATCATGTGTCATTCATCGGTGAGAAAACATTGCAGTAGAGTGAGGAGAGAAACAGAAGTGCTTGCTTGCATAACATTGTGGTTGGTATGTTTTTCGTATTCAAACCATACTTGGGTCTCCAGCTGACAAAGTTTAAATCCCATCTGGCTATAGTGCGCTTCCCATGATGTTTACGCATTACTGTTGGTCAGTAGCTGGAGAGTAGGGTGTCTTTTGCAGCTGTTTGAACACATTGAACCTACATGAGCAGGGAGCGTCTAACACTACAAAAGCAATCCGGTCTAATGCATTTTCGACTACCTCTGGAAGTGGCCGATAGTGGACAAGCTCAAAACGTTTTAGAGCCTATTTACATCTATATTTAGAGTCGTTCACTTGTGATCCGATCGACCAAAATGCATCTTAATACCAGGTGTAAACAGGGCCTTATTGTGCCAATTCCCCTAAGATGCCTTGAAGAGACTGTATATGTTAAATGTTTATAGTTATGTCAATGTTTAGAAGTACACTATACTGTTCAAAAGTTAGATTTTCCAATTGATCAAAGTTTTTTTTTTTTTTTAATGAAATTAATACTTGTATTCAGTAAGGACACATCAATTGATCAAACACGACATAATGACTTTTAAATTGTTCACTTTAGTTAATGAAAAAAGTGAATTAGATGTATTTATTTATGTACGGTAATGCTGTTCATTTCGAATGTATATCTCAACTGTATTAATATTAATACATTTTTCTTAAGCTGCAAAACAGCATATTAGAATGATTTCTGAAGGGTCATGTGACACTGAAGACTGGAGTAATGATGCTGAAAATTCAGCTTTGCCATCACTGAAATAAATGACATTTTAATATTCATTAACATACATTTGAAATAGAAAATGGTTGTTTAAAATTGTAATAATATTCAACAATATTACTGGTTTACTATTTTGTTTTATCGAATAAATGCAGCTTTAGGCAGAATAAGATTGCTTTTTCCCCAAAAAACCTAAAAAATATTACAGTCCATAAACTTTTGAAAGGAAGTGTACATATGTAGCATATGACCACAAAACTGTGTCAGACCACAAAAAATGTCACTTTCAGACATAGGACAGAAAAAGCTAGATAGACACCAAAACAGGAAAAGCATTCAAAAGCACATCAACATTTTGCC
Source organism: Squalius cephalus (assembly GCF_949319135.1). Taxonomy (NCBI): domain Eukaryota; kingdom Metazoa; phylum Chordata; class Actinopteri; order Cypriniformes; family Leuciscidae; genus Squalius; species Squalius cephalus. The sequence continues at coordinate 12,556,627 of NC_137142.1, forward strand.
TTTTTTGCTCAAGAAACACTACAGTCTAATGTCACAGTGATTCTGTGGTTTAAATACACCAGTGAGTCTTATTAGCGTCAGTGCTCTTTAAAGCTGTTTATTATTAGGCAGAAAAGCTGAATTTCACATTTCTTTTAGCTGCTTGTTTTATTCGTAGGAAATATTTTGCCCACTCAGACACAACCAAAGAACAGAAATCCCAGACCCGCTGTGTTAAGCAGCCAAGAGTTTATCAGGATCAAAGTGAGAGTTCTTGACTGGGTAAGTCACACAATCTAAATCCATCTGAGCTGATTTTCACATTCACAAAGCACTAAAGCCCCTGTGAAACAGCAGGGCTAAAGCAGAGCAATGCAAATAGCCAGTATACACTTCATTTCTTGGTTTGAGTCACATACTTTAGGTACTTATTATGACAGACACACATTAGGAATAATGTGCTAAAATATGTCATGTAAATCCAGAAGCAAATTCAACCTTAGTGAACCTCACAAAACATGTCTGGATCATATCATTTCCCCCCCAAAACAATTAATTAAATAAATAAATAAATATGTTGATTAAAGAACTCTGACACTGATGTTTTGAAAATTTTGAAGCACATTTTCACCCCCAATTCTAATAATAACAAGGCAAAAAGTGTATAAAATAAATATATATTTATAGTGTGTGTGTGTGCATGCATGATGCATGCGTGATATAAAATATGAGAAAATATTCTATATTTTTATCTTTTAAAAATGAGGGAAGTCTTTATGTGACAGAATTATTTAGCAAAAAAAGGCAAACCACAGCTACACGTTTTACGTACAGTATATTAGGATATACTTGAGGAGAATTACAGAACAAAAATAAAACATTTATACATTACAGCAATACGAATTTAGAGCGCAAATGTTCCTTGTTGTTATAAAATAACGTCACAAAAAAGGTATTACATTTACAGAGAATATTTTGAAAAGTGTGTTTTGTGTTATTTTTACATTTCCATTTTTTTTTTTTTAAGCATAGACCTTACTAAATGTATTTCTTACTTTCTATTAGTCTACTTTTTTTCTGTATTTATAAAGGAAAAACTGTGGTAAACTGCCTTTTCCATTGCCATGTTTCATTCTTTTTTTTATCTATTTTTTTTTTTTTTGCTTTTGTTGTTGAGCAGTGTCTGCATGCTTTGTTATTATGGTTCTAAATTCTTAGCTGTAGATTTCTCCTGCTTTTCTAATCGTTCAGAGAAACATTTGAGGGCATGCTGGGAATCAGCATGATTTTCTGCTCGTTGAATGGATGGGAGGCTGGTATCTTCTGCTCTGCTATTATTAAGCCCTGTTCTTTGTGTGTAAATGAAGATTGAGAGATACATCTGCTCTTTGACTCACTCTCTCTCACCGATGTTTTTCAGGTGTCTAACCATCTCACAAGCCTATAGTTCTTGACATTGACTTTTGTATATATATAGACCCTTTCCAAAAAATTTGAATATCATTGAAAAGTTTATTTATTTCCATAATTCCATTCAAAACGTTAAACTTCCATAGATTATAGATGCAGGGCCCACAACTTAAACGATTTCAAGTATTTAATTGTTTATTTGTACATAATTTGGGCTTCCAGCTCATAAAACCCACGAAAACAGGATTTCAAAAAATTAGAATATTACATGTGCATGGGCAGGTGCAAATCCTGCTGGAAAATGAAGTCAGCATCTCCATAAAGCTTGTCTGCTGAAGGAAGCATGAAGTGCTCTGGAAATGTCCTGGTAGACGGCTGCGTTGAGTGGACAACACAGTGGACCAACACCAGCCGATGACATGGCTCCCCAAACCAACACAGACTGTGGAAACTTCACACTGGACTTCAAGCATCTTGGATTGTGTGCCTCTCCATTCTTCCTCCAGACTCTGGGACCTTGGTTTCCAAATGAGATGCAAAATTTGCTCTCATCAGAAAAGAGGACTTTGGTCCACTGTGCTTTATTAAATCCAGAGTCAACGCAGCCGTCTACCAGGACATTTTTAGAGCACTTCATGCTTCCTTCATTTTCCAGCAGGATTTGCACCTGCCCACACTGCCAAAAGAACCAAAACTTGGTTCAATGACCATGGTATCACTGTGTAATTACTGTGTGATTTCATGTAATATTCAAATTTTTTGAAATCCTGTTTTCGTGGGTTTTATGAGCTGGAAGCCCAAATTATGTACAAATAAACAACTAAATACTTGAAATCGTTTAAGTTGTGGGCCCTGAATCTATGATCTATGGAACTTTAACGTTTTGAATGGAATTATGGAAATTGGAAAGGGTCTGTATATATATATATATATATATATATATATATATGTTTAAAAAAAACTAATTAATCACACATTTTATCTGTAATCAATCACGATTAGTTGCACCTAACATTCAATTATATATTTGCATGCAAGAGAACTCAATGCGTCCGACACGCTGTATGAAGTGGTATTGTGTGCGCATGAGTCGTGTGTGTCAGTGTCCCACAGACAGGAGTACAGCACAGTACAGCACTGTGTTCTCTTTTGTTTTTTGTGTCTTATCGCACTTTAATGGTTTAAAAGCATTTGCACGGATAAAAGGCGTGATCTTATAATGTAAAACTAGCTTAAGCATCCTTATAATATACAGTATATATATGTATATATATATATATATACTGTATATATATATATATATATATATATATATGTATGTATGTATGTATGTATGTAGTGGGATAGAACATTATATAATAATATTACATATATTATATAAGGTTTGAGGGTCTTCAATGACAAGAACTGTAGGCACATGAAAGGTGAAACATTTTAATAGGAATGAAATCTGCTACCAATAGTTTTTTTTTTTTGTTTTTTTTTGCACTACACAGTAAACACAGCTATGTATTAAAGCTGTGAGATCATGTGAAGTTATTGTTCCTGTAAGTCATGGGGAGACAAATTAGAATTATCCTGAGAATGACCCACCTTTGCCTCTCTCACATGCTGTTCATGCCTTCGTCACATAATTTCAAAGACTTTTCACGATGCGTTTGAATCATGTGACTGTGATCCAGAGCAGTGAGAGTGTGTTCTGTTGTCATGATTGATCATGCTCTTTCTAGTCGTGTTAACTCCAGACCTCAACCTATAGCTTTAGCTTTTAGCTTTTCAGGATTTGTTCTGGCCTCTCAGATAAGAGGATCAAGCCATAAGCTGTTTTGCTGTGTGTGTGTGTGTGTGTGTGTGTGTGTGTGTGTGTGTGTGTGTGTGTGTGTGTGTGTGTGTGTGTGTGTGTGTGTGTGTGTGTGTGTGTGTGTGTGTGTGTGTGTGTGTGTGTGTGTGTGTGTGTGTGTGTGTGTGTGTGTGTGTGTGTGTGTGTGTGTGTGTGCGCGCGCGCTGTTTACCCACTCAGCAGTTTGTCCAAATTCTGCAAACAAAATCATATGACATCAGTTAATGTAATAAAAAGTGCACACTGTGGAAATTGAATGCTGCAAGGTGGGTTTTTTTCTTTTCTTTTTTTGGTATGTAAATGTAATTTTTGTAAGTTTTTTTTTGTTGTTTTGCAAATCATCATTTAGGAAATGAGTACCCTCATCTGCTTTCATTATCCTTTTCTGTTACATGTGTAGAGTATATGTATTGTAAACCTATAATATAATATAATATAATATAATATAATATTTCTTAAATGAAAAGATTCAAAGTTTATTGAATCTTTAGACAACATATTTTAGAAAGATTGCACGTGTTTTTTGTTGAGTGTAAACTAGGGCTGTCAAACGATTAATCGCGATTAATCGCATCCAAAATAAAAGTTTGTGTTTACATAATATATGTGTGTGTATGGAGTATAATTATTTTCTATATATAAATACACACACATGCATATATATTTAAGAAAAATGTGTTATTTATATATAAAATATTTATATATAATATAAATTATATATAATATAAATATATATACACAGTATATACATGCAAATATTTCTTAAATATATACATGCATGTGTGAGTATTTATATATAGAAAATAATTATACACCGTACACACACATATATTATGTAAAAACAAACTTTTATTTTGGATGCGATTAATCGCGATTAATCGTTTGACAGCCCTAGCATATTGCAGTGCAGTACAATGACGATTGAGAGATGCACAAATTAACAATCCTCAAAAACCTGATGTATCATATTTGATACTTACATTTTAACAGGATTTTTTAAAGATGTATCAGGTAAACCCAATGCCAGGTTCAGACTGTTATGGAGAAGGCAGAACTTGCGACTGACTTCTGGAAACAAGAGCGTAAACAAACTACAAGAGCGGCGTGTTAGGCCTTCAGTAGGTTAAAGGCCTACTGAAATCAAAATTGTCAAAAGTTTTTTAGCTTTTAGTATGAAAATGTTAGCCTTAAGGTTATGAATAAGTTGGTGTGTTACAAAACAATGACAAAATTCGCATTTAGGAGATATAAGCATTCAAAACTTACAGTCTCTCACTTCTGCTAAAATGGATCATGGATTTTAACGACATCACCGCAGCCTTCAGCTTCTCATCACATCTTCTGTCCAATCAAACGCTCTCTAGAATCTAAAGCGTACCGCCTCCTATGCTTTAAATACCACCTGGCCAAAGCGGCACGGATGTACCTAATAAAAATAAATAAAATATCTCCAGTTAACTAGAAGGGAATTAATTTATCGCAGCACCAATACCATCATCTCTCTCTCATTTCGCCAAGTTTGAAAACTGTGTATGGAAAAGCTTCTGCGCTCCTATTGGTCAACTTCACAGAGGTGACGGAACCCGTTGAGAAAATTAAACATGCTAGTCGTGCTGTTGTGATGTCGTGAAGCGTCGCAGATGCGGTGTCGGTTGCCGTCCACTATGACACACTATGCGAGATGAAACGATCGATTTTTGCGTCCCGACTCTCATTGTCATTTACGAGGTTCTTTTAATGAATAGTTTAAAAAGACAAGAAATTTTCAGCATTAGTCAAACAGTCAACAGCAGCAGTAGTGTGATTTACAGTCTTTACATGTTTTGAGTCTTAGTTCTTTCTAGAAGCTTCTTGTATTATATATATATATATATATATATATATATATATATATATATATATATATATATATATATATATATATATATATATATATATATATGTATTTATATATATAGACAGTGTATAAAATAAAAATATATTTAAAGTGTGTGTGATATAAAATATGAGGAAAATATTCAATATTTGTTAGCTTTTAAATATGAGGGAACTATTTATCTGACAGAATTATGTAGCAAAAAAAAGTAAACCACAGCTACAGGTTTTATATACAGTATAATAGGACAATAATGAGAATTACAGAACAAAAATAAAATATTTATACATTACAGCAATAAGAATTTAGAGAGCATGATTGCTATCAGCATGATTTTCTGCTCATTGAATGGATGGGAGGCTGAGTATTGTCTGCTCTGCTATTATTAAGCCCTGTTCTTTGTGTGCAAATGAAGATTGAGAGATACATCTGCTCTTTGACTCACTCTCTCTCACCGATGTTTTTCAGGTGTCTACCATCTCACGAGCCTATAGTTCTTGACATTGACTTCGGTATAGATGGTTTCATGGTCTTGGTATCCATTAATTCAATAACCATGTTTTTGTTTTTAGTTTTTTTTTTTGCCATTGCAAGTAAACCTTTATTTAATTTGGGTCAAATTTACTTTTATCCTTTCATGTCATGGTCATGCAACTTCTCCATGCAGGGAATTGCATAAAAGTTTAATTTTATTATTTGGCTTTAACATTGTTTTTCCCTGATCCCATCAAAACAGACATGTGACCCATTTTTGGGTGATGACCCACTCATTAAATCCCACAGTGGAAGTCTAAACTGTCATCAGTGCTGTTTTTGTATGTGAAAGTAAGACAGATTATGTGTTGGTGCTCACTGTCTGTCTCGCGACTCACAGTGGGGTCTGTCTCAGAGCCACGTGATGTTTCCTGACCTCTCCTTTAATTAAAAGTCTCTCCTTGCTTTTGACATCACAAAAGTCATCTTTAATAAACTCTGTCCTGAGTCTCTAAAAGGCATGGCAGCACAGAATAGTCTCCTTTAAAAGGGTAACTAGAAGCATTCTGGGTGTAGAAAGCTACTATAGTAAACAGAGCTTACAGAAGATTAGCTGCTGTTTGATGCTGGGTGGAAGTGCGTCTGTGCCCTAGTTGCTCTGTTGAGTTTGTGTCTATCAAAGAAGCAACGGAGCCTCTTTTCTCCTCAGCAGATGAAGACGTGTTCTAATTGAGGCAGAAGTGGGCTAGATCTTTCGGAGTAAACTCAGAAAAGGAGGGAAAAAGTCCTGCAGAGTCCTCCTATGTAATGTCAAAATTAGAGTTCTAAGCAGGATGAGGTCTTATTAAAGTTATTTAATGTGATGTGGAGTATCAAATTAGCAAATTAGCAAATTAGCTCAAGGGAAATATGAGGTTTTTACAAGGTTTTTAATGCTCGATGGTGTTTTAAGCCCCCAATGGCTCCTTAGAGGCAGCTAACCCTACCCTCAACCTTAAACCTACCCATCCCCTCGCTGCCTGGAAGGCGCAGTTGGGGGCATAAAACACCAAAGACCGTTTTTAATTGATGATATTGACTTCTGTTAAAGCCATCAGCCTTCATTATTTCGACTTATTTGGTCACACTTTTGATTAGGGTCAAATTCTCACTATTAACTAACTATTAACTACGAATTTTGCCTCAATAAACTCCAAATTACTGCTTATTAATAGTTAGTAAGGTAGTTGTTAAGTTTAGGTATTGGGTGGGATGTAGATTATGGCCATACAGAATAAGGCATTCAAATGTGCTTTATAAGTACTAATAATAAACAGGCAATATCTTAGTAATATGCATGCTAATAAGCAACTAGTTAATAGTGAGAATTGGACCCTAAACTAAAGTGTTACCACTTATTTTTTATAGTATCATGTTTAACAGCTAAATTTGTGGTGAAAAACTACACAATCCATGATGCTGTGCAGAAAATAACACCAATCAGAGATTCGAAACATGCCAAAAGATCTTGTTAGCTCCACCCACTCCCATGAAGCACCAACATACTTAAATATCTGAATGTAGTATGTAGTATATGCATATTTTGCAGTAAATTTAAAACTTTTTTTTATATATATTTACATTTATTCATTTAGCTGACGCTTTTATCCAAAGCAACTTACAATTGCTATATATGTCAGAGGTCGCACGCCTCTGGAGCAACTAGGGGTTAAGTGTCTTGCTCAGGGACACATTGGTGTCTCACAGTGGATTCGAACCCGGGTCTCTCACATCAAAGGCATGTGTCTTATCCATTGCCCCACCACCCCCAAATATAAATATAAATATAAATATTATTCACTTTTTTAATATTTCTCCATCGTTTTTAATTTGGTAATGCTGTTCGCAATGCTTCATGGGATTGTTGTTCTTTCTATCACTAAAGCTGTTAAGTATTTTTTCCGATTTTCAATTACTTTTTTGCTTCAAATCAAAGTTTTTAATGTTATGATTCACCTCGTAGCTGGTTGGCTTGTTTCATTGCTTATAACACTTTAACAAAGAATTTTTTGAAATCCCTATTTTCAGAGAAAATATATATATTTTTTTTTTTGGGGGGGGGTTTAAGAACTGTTCACTGAAAGGTTCTTCAAAACTCTCTGCTTGCTCGATTCCAAACGATAAGCTTGTAATAATGTTTTTAACTCCAGTGGTACTGGTGGATTTCCGTAGGAAATTCGAGCATGTCTTTGCATCATTACGTCACATCCGTACACATAAAGAAGGAGTCTCGGCTAGTAGGCTATGTTGCGTTTGAGGATGTTGGAGGTGGAGATTTATAGCCTTTTCTCACAGCACTTGATATAATTAAACTTATCAATTTGATGGCGGATCCAAAAAGGTTCAAATGACAATCACCAGTTACAACTGGAGATTCACTCTTTGTAAAATGCAAAAGAATTCAGGCTACAGAAAAAAAAAATAGACTGCAACTGGGCCCATGCGAAAACAAGGATAATATCATTTAGGGCATTAAATGACACATTAACATTTTGATTCACATTCACATTCTCACATTCACATTCACATTCTCCTCAAAACATTGGATTAATCCGCGCTGTGCCGCGCCGAGGCACAACCCACGTAAAGTTGATAATTCCGCGAATAACTGCAATTGCAGATTTCGGACAGAGATGGCAACAAAGAGGAAAAAAATACGGACTGCAGCTTTAAGGAAGGTTATTAAGGAAGTTTATCATGCCCATTTCCAGCCTCTCAATGACCTTTAGATATAAATAGACTTTTTTTTTTTTTTTTCTATGGCTTTAAGACTCATATAAATGCCCTATTTGCATGTGAAATGATTAACAGAGCTTACACATGTTTTTTCTGTTATAGTTTCAATAGATGGTCTTGTGGATAGATCTATTTATCTATCTATCCACTCATCCATCATCCATCTATCCATATTATGTAATATGTGTTTATTTGATCTAATTTTATGTTCAAAAGAACAAAGGGTAATTTGGCTTTTCATGATATTATCTCTTTAAAGGGATAGTTCACCCAAAAATGAAAATTAGCCCATGATTTACTCACCCTCAAGCCATGGTGTATATGGCTTTCTTCTTTCAGATGAATACAGATATATTAAAACAAAAAATGTCCTGGCTCTTCCAAGCTTTATAATGGCAGTGAATAGGGGACACGATTTTGAAGCCCAAAAAAGTGCATCCATCCATCATAAAAGTACTCCACACGGCTCCTGGGGGTTAATAAAGGCCTTCTGAAGTGAAGTGATGTGTTTGAGTAAGGAAAATATCTATATCTAAAACAGCAAAAACTAAAATAACTAGCTTCCAACAGACGGCTGTATGCATCGATTTACGGCGAAAGAGTAACCCCATACCTGACGCATAACGTATTGATGTACGGGGAAGAGCAGAGGATAGAGCAAAACAAAACACCGGTCACAAATTAGACGTCTAAAACGAGAATTCTTAAAAAAGAAATGTCGAAGGATTCCGATATAAAAGAAGAGGAGCTTGAGTTTGTTGCCCAGCCCTATTTGTTTGAACCGCGAGAGGCGTCAAACCTTACACAACTCCTACATCCTACGTCATACATCACATCAGGGTTTACTCTTTTGCTGTAAATCGACTTGCGTAGGCCGTCTGCCTGAAGCTAGTCTATAAAGTTTTAAATATGGATATTTTTCTTACAAAAACCCATCGCTTTGCTTCAGAAGGCCTTTATTAACCCCCTGGAGTCGTATGGATTACATTTATGATGGATGGATGCACTTTTTTGGACTTCAAAATCTGGACCGTTATTCACTACCATTATAAAGCTTGGTAAGAGCTAGGATGTTTTTTTAATATAACTCCGTTTGTGTTTGTCTGAAATAAGATACACCTAGGATGGCTTGAGGGTGAGTAAATCATGGGATCATTTTTTTTTATTATTTGGTGAACTATCCCTTTAATTTTGAGTGTACTGCAGCATATCATTCTAACTGAGTGGAAACATTTAAATTTATTAATTTCCTAGAAGCAATTTTCCAAAGCAACTTACAGTGCATTCAGGGTATATATTTTGTCGGTATGTTTGTTCCCCCAAGCAGGCAGTGCAGTGAAGCCTCATGAGCCATGTGGTTTACTGAAATGGACCAGCGGGATACAGAATTTCACTGTGTCTGCCCAAATGCTGTAACAAAATCTACATCTTCTGCAACTTGTCTGGTTTTCCAGTAATGTTGACAACATTTACCTTTATTTGGGTAACAGATAATGAGGTTGTAACCTGATCGGTTTCATCATGATAGATTACCACATGGTTAAATTCTGAACTCAAAATTATTTACTATAAATTTAGGTCACTGAATTGAATCACTATTCTGAGTTAAAATCACGTCATTCTGACTGACAAAAATAGCTTTTGATTCGAATTGAAAGCCAGTGAATTGAATCAATTACCTGCTGACTCACTCACTCACTCATGAATGCCTTTTATTATCATTATACACACGTACAACTAAATTAAAATGTATTCATATTCACACCCTTAGTTGATCAGGATAAAAGCCTGAGGTGATCAATAATTAATGGGAAGAAAATCTCCTGCTTCTCACCTGCCAACTGGTGCTTAGTTGCGTAAGAAGAGTTAGGCGGCATACGGTAAAGGGGGAACAGTATCTGCTTTGTGTGTATCCTCTGGCATCTCTTGCCCTCATGACTCAGAGTGTAAGGTGATTCGTCTCAGACACTTAAAGCTAATTGATGTGTGGATGACATTGTTGATGTATGTGTGTGAGAGTGCTGTATCATGGTCAGTAAAAAAATGCCTGCTACTGTACCGAGGCTCAAAATGGCTCTTTTTCAATTCTTGAGTCTGACTTTGAATTCAATTAACATCCACATAGAATGCAGGAGGCAATGGCGTCCACACAATTCTGTATGTTTTATTGAATCATGACAAATGATACAGTTTGGACGTGGAATGCCTACATTAGTTTTACACTCCAGGCACAACTTCACAACATGCATACAAAATATATTAATACATATATAATTTAAAGTTTGAATAAAGTGCGAAGAAGCCAAATTTCCTAAGTCGGACAACCCTTTTGGCCATGTATATATATATATATATATATATATATATATATATATATATATATATATATATATATATATATATATATATCATACCTCATGTTATAACCAATATGATGTATCTATGATCGCAAATATATAAATTCATGCTGAAAATGAAATATATTTACATTGTCTTTTAGCAGAGGCTTTTATAGAATGTGACTTTAAAACTAGGAACTGCATTACTAAAATCTTTAAATTTCATTTCATTTTAATTATCAAATTTAGGAATTGGGTTTGTATTTAAAAGGCATTCCCAGTTCTGTTATGAATTGCGCACAGCCCTGTACTGTACATTAGTCTCTGTTTTCCTTTCTCTTGCTGTCTTTCTTCTCATATGTATCTTTCCTTTTCTTCTCTTCTTTTCTCTTCTCACTGCTGCTGACACTAACGCCCCTCAGACTGGCACTATGAGGGTAAGACTCCTTTCTTTCCTCTATCACATCATGAAGCCAATTTGACAGGCTTCTCTCTTTTCTTTCTTTGACATTCACCCAGTAAAATCATTTAACACTAGTGTTGGCTGTTCATAATCTAGATGTAACCTCATGTGAGTGAGATTTGAGAGTGATGTGTTGTGATAAAGGTAATGGCAGATTTGAGGCTGACTCTCTTTCTGTCTCTTTCTTTTTCTGGCAGAGTGTAAGTTGTCACGGTCGGGTCCACCTGCCACTATTGTCACCATTGATGAGGAAAGTCCAAATGGTAAGTATATGTGCTTACTTATCTCCTCATGATGAATCTGAAGCATGCTGCTTTCTGTGATCTGGTCTGCTATTGATCAAATTTTGGCATGCGTTTGATTATGAAGTTAATTTGATTTTCTGTGGTGTGATTCAGGATTTCCCAGCTGGGGCTTCATAAAGCCCTAGGGGTTCATGGAGATTGTGATATAAATGTCAAAATATTTTTTTATATTACTCCTTTTTTTTTGTTGTTGTTGTTGTTTTTTTTCATAATATATTACAATACACTAAGGTGAAAATCGTATCAGAAACTATTTATACACTGCCTACTTTTGTTGTTTTTTAAAGAATTATTTTATGGTTAGCAAGGCTGCATTTATTTGACCAAAAATACAGTAAAAACTGTAATATTGTTAAAATATGTTTTACAAAATAACGATTTAATAATACATTTTAATTTTTACAAATTAAAACGACTGTTTTCTATTTGAATATATTTTAAAATATAATTTATTCCAGTGATGGCAAAGCTGAATTTTCAGCATCATTATGCCAGTCTTCGGTGTCACATGATCCTTCAGAAATCATTCTAATATGCTAATGTGATGCTCAATAAATATTTATAATTATTATCACAGTTAAAACAGTTGCGCTGCTTAATATTTTTGCGGAAACCATTATATATTTTACTTGGTTATTTTGATGAAAAGAAAGAACAGAAGAAGAACAGCATTTATGTGTAATTTAAAATAGTTGTCTTTACTGTCACTTTTGATCAATTAATGTATCCTTGCTGAATAAAAAAAATAGGTATTTTGGTAGTGTAAAGATTTTAATATGTAAAATGACATTGATCGTACATAGACAAAAAATAGTTATGGACATGAATAATACCTCAAATCCTGTGGCATATTGCAGAGAGATGAGCTGTTACTTTTCAAATGGATTTTCATCAGACAAATGGTAAATCAAAAGGAAAAATAAAATGAAGTCCACAGTCCCAAACCCCTCACTAGTGATTATCCTGAGCTGTGATTCCAACTGCAGCAGACAGGTAACATTAAAAGTCCATTTCATGCTTTTAAGAGCTTTAAAAAAAAAAAAAAAATATATATATATATATATATATATATATATATATATATATATATATATATATAATTCAAGTGTATTATATAGTGAAATTTTTGTTGCGTGCAAAAAATCAATAGAGAAAGATGCTTTTTTGCCCCAGAAAAGTGTAGTTATGATATCTACCAGCAGGGGCTGCCTGTGTCAACCTGCCAAACATTGGGTTCAATTGATAAAAAGATTGGTAAGTTCTGGTATAATTGATCTACTGTGACTTAAAAGTGAATTTTTCCAATGTTCAGTCTCAAACTTCCCAGACGTCATGCTGTTGTCTGAAGCTCAATAGGCAGTCACCTGTTGGTTTCTATGCTGAAATGGTGCGTGTTAGTGTGCTCTCGCTGGAGCCACAGATGGTGTTTTTGTGTCGGAGGCACGCTGGGGCCGTTTATCACATACTGTATCTGCGAGCAGGTGATGCTACACCTCGTCATGCGTTTATAAAGGAGCCACTCGCCGCTGTAGCGCTCAACAGAGCATTTGACAACACTGCCTGTTTGCTGATGCGACAGGTGTTGGCTGCTACATCCGAATTTACTCTCTGTTTCCTCCTTCCATCCTTTTTTCTCTTCATTCCCCTCCCTCCCTCCCTCCCCCCTGCCCATTCTGTGGGTCAAAGAGTTTGTTCAGCATCCGTGTGTTGGCTCAGGAAAGTGCATCGAGGCAGAGGCCTGCTGGGAAATGTAGTTGCAGTAAAAGTGAGCAGTTAAATGGATATTTTGCTCTGCCTACTTATGTGTTTAAATAATTAGTCTGTTTTTAGTTTCTCGCTCTAGCGGACTGTGATGAGACAAAACAGCCAAAGGGATCCTCTGGGTCACTTAAGCAAAACAGGAACAAGTGTTATGTTGTGGTAGTGATACAAAAAGCAAAAGAGACAGACAAATTTACCTGCATATTATTCAGGTGATATTAATTCTGTTTTAGTGAATATTTCATTGCAAGCCTCTTCCAGTTTGACAAAAAAAAAAAGACTAAATGTTTGCATCATTTCTGATGTCTGGCAGTGTTTCATTATGCATCAGTACTCAACAGTAAGAATTCAGTTCAGAGTTTTTCTTGTCCTGCCAATGTTTTCAATGGTTTCAACATGTTTTGTAAGTAATTAAATGAAATGTTTATATATTTGATTTTAAAATAATTGTTTAATAATAATAGTATTATTTATTATAATAAATATATAGTATTAATACTGTATATAGTAGGTATATTTATTATTATATATTTCACAAGTATACTATGCAATTCAAAAGATTGAGGAAGTAACTTTTTCTTTCTTCTTTCATTCAGCAAGAAGACTTTTACATTGTTATGAAAATATATATTTTAAATAAATGCTGTTCTTTTAAACTTTCTATTCATCAAAATGTTTCCACAGAAATATTAAGCTGAACAACTGCTGCATTAGAATAAGAAATGTTTCTTGAGCACCAAATTAGCATGACATGAATAAGTTATATTTAAACTATATTAAAATAAAAAAAATGGTTATTTATATTTTAATAATATTTGACAATATTGCAGATTTTACTGTCAAATGTAGTTCTGTTTTAGTTTTGTTGTTCTGTTCCTGTTTTGGCTGTGTTCCCTTTGCTATTTTGTTTCCATGGTAAATAATTGAGTTTGCACGTGTTCCTAAGTTACGCTAATCATCACCCATCTATAAGTCCTGAGTTCTCTCTAGTTCTTTGTCCTGTATCATCAATGTTTGTTTGGTTGTTTTCTCTTGAGATTCCCTTCGGATATATCATTAAAGACTGTTTATTCCTCTGAATCTCATACGTTGTGCGATCTATACAGTGAGACCATAACAGAATACAGGACCCTCATACTGAGTATATTTAAGAATTTTAAACATGGACTCACCAGCTTGGCATCTCCTCCTCCTTCCTGGACAAAGACCACTACTGGAGTATTTGGTCTGATTGCTCCAGCTTGGATGAATTTCCTCTACAGCCCGCGACCCAGAGAACAGCCAGCCACCATCCCGCTGCACGGACACAATGCCAGAGCCCACCGCAGACAGAGGAATTGAGCCTGCCGCGATTAATGAACTGGACCTACCGACCTACCAAAAGGACTGAGCCAAACACCACCCCGGAGCCTGAGCCTCGACAAACGTCTGACATGGTGTATTAGTCGGCAACACCCCATGGTGACACCGTGCGTCACCATGGGGATGCTCGTCGAGTACGAGGGAATGGAGGAAAACCCCGCCCACATTCCCACCACCGAGGGTGAGCTGATATTTGATTCAGCTGGATGTTTTGAGAATTTGATTGAGGAAATTTCCAGATGTCTCCTATCCTCGCTTGTCCCACCCAGCATGAAATCTCCAGTGCCCCCTCTGGTTCCACCCAGCTCAGTCTTCTTTCTGTGTGGATCTGCCTTTGGTCTTCCAGGATTCCCTGGCTGCTCCTCCAGCAGCTGTTCCTGCCACTCCACCTTGGCCTGTCGCCCAGACTCCTCCCATCTTGGCTCCTCCAGGGATCATAGGCTTTATGGCTCCACCAGGCTCACTCGACCCTCCGGCTCCACCTCGGTCGGACGTTACCTCCGCCCTCCTTCCTGCTCAACCTCGGCCCTTAGTTGCTCCAGCTCCACCTCAGCCCTCCTGTACCCTAGTTCCACCATGGGGGTCTATGCTACGGCTCCATCACGGCCTACAGAGTATGTTGAGTACACATCTCTGCCTTTACACGGACTTACGGGTCTTCATCTACGCTTCGTCCCTTGACCTCTTCAGTTCCTACAGGCTCCGTCTTCCCTCCATCTCCTCCCTGGTCTTCAGTCACACCGGCACCACCTCAGTCCTCTGGCACCTGGCACCACCTCGGACAAAAATATATATCGATATATCATACAAACTCAATATACCACTCATCCCTATAAATGTCGAAGAAATCCAATTTTTTAATCGTTATTGATGAGTCCTGTGGATGTATTTTTTTAATGTAACTGAAATTACTAAGACACAAAAGTTTTATAAAGTGCTTGAATTGATATGATCAATTTAATATGCAAATGTATAAAGATTTGATAATGTGTGGTGGAACAGAAGAAGCCACAGAGCTTATGCTTATAGCTTAATGCATCATGGATATTGCATTTTATTGATGTCAGAAACACTTGGGCACGTTTATGATGGTAGGCCAAGTAAACTAGAAGGGAGTTTTGCATTTAAAGCAGGCACATAAACCCTATTGCATTTTAATTGAACTTTTCTTGTTTGAGGTACTAGTGAATTGTGATAAAATGAAGTCTGTTTTGTTTATAAAAACTGATCATTTTCTCATTCATTGAAAAGTGTCTCAGATGACAAAACCATGGGCAATGTTGTATGAGCTTAATGCTAGAGAAACATACTGTAGTGGTGTTATTTTCTTGTTTTGTTCAGCAGTGGCTTCATTTCTGAAGGAATACAGAGCTGCTAGTAAAGTACACACTAGATGGGTGAGAGAGACAGAGAAAAATTGCTTGTGGGAGGAAAAGGAAAAGAGTCAGGATGAGATTATATAAACACTTGACATTTTGGATCAATTCAAATGCACCAAGATCTCGGCAGTCTATGTTCTGCTGTATATGAGAAATACTTAAATAGATCCCATATCAGAGACGTTCCTCTTCATTTAAGGCCTCTGTATGTTTGGGCTGAAATCAGAGCACAGTTGCTGTGGTAATACATTTGGCCTGGCTGCTGGCTGTACTTTGATCCCTGCATCATAGACGTTATATCTGGTCATCAAAAGTGACCTATTTTAAATATATCTCAAGGCATCTGAAATATTAGAGTCCGTCTGACCCCAGGTTCTGTGTGGCAAGGATTTCAGTTCAGGGCAGGCTCAGCTCTTTGAAAAATATCAGAGTCAATTTACTGGTCAATTTAAGTTTAGATCAGGGTTTGACTATTATCAGTGTAAAAGCACACAGATAATTTCTCTTCTACTGGGGAAACACTTAATATACGAAATTAAACATTCATATAAACTACAGCTAAATTTCACCTGAGATTTGGAGTCTAATTACAGAGAGGTAAAATTTCTTTAGAAAGATGGCAGCATCACTATTTTATTTTTACACAGGACTATTTGTAAAATCTTTTGAGTTTAGCTATCTTTATTGCGTTATGTGTTAACGGGGACAGTTAAAAAAGGGAAAAAAAGCTGAAAATCAAATAATGTGACTAACTAAATAATTAGAAATATATTTTCGGGGGGGTTTCTGTCTAAACATTTGCATAGAACCTATCTGTCTGAGTGAAATAAATATTGTTTTTCCAAAGTTTGCGTGCCTGCAATTCAAAAAGTATTAATTATATCTCAAAATGATTTTAGATTCTGGTTTTAAACTTTTCTTTTGAATATTTCATTTTCAAGGCCCTTTATGGTTCTATCTCATATATTTGGGGATCTTATTGCAACTCTATGTCCAAATTGTTGAATTTTACCCATTTGCAATGGTTGAAAACCAAACGTGAGTCACTTTGCATACAGCTGATACTTATTGCATGTAAAGGGGAATGTCTGAATAATAATAATAAAAATTAAGCTAGAAATGTATTGTTACTCACAGACTAGAATCGAAAGGTAAAAACTCTTTGTTAGAAATTACCTTTTATCACAACTATTATTGGTTAGATGGAGGTTAAAGCAAGGTTAAAGTGTGCGCTCTCCCTTTCATTACTGCCGTGATCAGTAATGTTAGGCCTTAGGCCTATCGTCCTGGAGACTATAAGTTGGATCACGAACAGTTGGTACAGATCCATCCTCGAGTAAAAATGAGAGTAAATGAAGACTGCTATGTTCATTATTACATATAACAAAATAGCTCAATCGCTTAGGAGACATTCTTGTCTACAGCTGCTCCGGTGTCGAAACAAAGGCAAACATAATGTAAAAGTGAATTTTGCATACTGTAATAGGTGCCTTTTAAGTTCAGAAATTGCAGTTGGACAACAGTTTACTGTTTACATACTGTTAAGCGGAAAATTGTGCTTTTAAAAAAAAGCTTATTTACACCAAAGTCTAGCCTGTTTGAAAACTTTTTGGCCATCTTTTACTACTGTGAACACTATTTGGGCGGTTTTAGATAGTGATATTTCATAGCAGGGTCAGTGTTTTTAGACTTAGTCTCTTAAAACATGCTGTGTTTGAGGAATATGATTGTTCTGGAGCTCAACATAAGCTCTTTCTGTTTATATATAGTAGTGAGATTGTAGTAAGTATTGCTCATCCTCATTATTTGCTTGCATTGCATCAGCAGTGTTTAGTTCTAGTCCATATTTGCGTGTGTATGTCATCATCGATTCAATGCTTATGAACGAAACTGGGGTATTTACGCTGTTGAATAAATATGTTTTGTGAAGCTTAAAGAATGTATTTATTTGAACAATTTGGAATCCAGCATCTTCTATATTCCCTTTGCTTCTCTACTGCTGTTAATTTTATTATTATTCCTCACTTTGAACAACTCTGAACATTTGATCCCTATGATTAACACTCACCAAACTTTGCATGCATGAAGAGTCTGTGGCTAATTGCATTTTGTGTAATTTTGGGATGGAAGGGATGTATGGTTGCCTAGCAACTAGCGGTTAAATTAGCAATATTGAAAACATCAGCCGTGCTAACCCCGTTTGAGCTGGAGCCTTCACATGAGACTTCCTCTCCTCACCGTGAACAAAATTTCCCACAAGGCCTAAATACTGATATATATATATACTACTGGTCGAAAGAAATCTCTTATGCTCATTGTAGATAGGCTGGTCAAAAACACAGTAAAAACAGTAATATAGTGAAATATTATCACAAATTAAAATTAGGCCTAACTGTTTTCTAATTAATATATTTTAAATTGTAATTCACTTTGATGGCAAAGCTGAATTTTCAGCAGCCATTACTCCAGTCATCAGTAGCTCCTTTCACACGTACAGTCTGGTAAATTAACGGTAAATAAAAAATACTTTTCAAACATACCATTGAATCGGTTCTGGCAATTTACCAGTATGAGAAGTTTAAAATTACCATCAAATTACTGGTATGATGCTGTGTGTTAACAAAGAATGAAAATTACCGATATGAGCATGTAAGAGGTCAGAATTCACTGGCGTAAGTCTTCTTTGGGCCAATCATAAAGCTCTGTCAGAGAGGTCTATGGTAAGTTCCCTTTCAGTTCTGGGATTGGTTACCTGATTGGTATCACGCTTAGGGAGCCTGTCATCTTCGAGTATTGATAAAACGAGCCAATGCACACACTTTCTCTGCCAGAAACTGCCTGAGTAGCTCCTCCCACCTCACTACCCTTGACAGAAGAGCGGTGAAGGGTTGCGAGACAATCCCTCCAGTGGAGCGGTCTGTCACGACACAGGTACACCTGCGTCCGGCGGCCGCTGCCTCTTGGACGGGGGATCCTCGTCTCCCCTCTAAGGGCTGTGAGTTCTAGTCCGTTCTTATGAGCAGAGCTTACAAAGCCTGTGGGCAAGCCGCTTCCTTTTTGCATGCCATGGTGTTGCTACAGGTCTACCAGGCCAAGGCATTCATGGACATGCACGTGGGTAGCCCAGACCGTGCGCTCATAGGTGAGCTCTGCACCGCACCTTAGTGGTCCAGGAGCGCCATCTCTGGTCGATATGGGGGATGCGGACCAGGTTTGGTTCCTGGACTCCCCTATTTCCCAGGTTTGGCTGTTCGGAGACGAGGTAGAGAACTGCGCCCAACAGTTATCTGTCGCCCAGGTGCAGACGGAGGCCATCCGGCACATCCTGCCCCGGCGGCCCACTGCTGCCTCCACCCTGCCGCCAGTGGCAGATCCTCCGCCAACTCGTCACTGGGAAAAGAGTAAACTTGCCCACGGGCTGAGGATCTCTTTTTTTGGTATGAAGATGGACTCAGTCCAACATGTTTCTCAAGAGGAACGTGTCCGGTCTGTGCAATACAGAAGTGAGAAAGGGTCCCACTGAAACTTTTCAGAGGCTCCTGGGGCATATGGCAGACGCAGCCGCAATAGAACGGCTTCCTCCATATGAAGACCGCTTCAGCACTGGCTTCACGGCCGAGTCCTGAGGTGGCCATGGCAGAGCGGCACACTCCGTGTGACAATCACCCTAGCCTGCCGCCAAACCCTCAGCCCGTGATCAGACCTTTTGGCCACGTACAACGGGCATGCAGTAACTGAGGTCTGGGTGGGCCTCCAACTGCATTGGCATCAACTGCCTCAAGTTGCTAGCAGTAGATCTTGTAATGTAAAGCAAGTCTTGTAAACCTTGTAAAGCAAGCATGTACTGGTCTGTACAGACAACATTGTGACCATTGTGCAACACTTCCCTCGCATGTCGCAACTCGCCCACCACCTCCTCCTATGGAGTTAGAAGCTTCTGACGTTGCTTCATTGCTTCACTTAATTTTCCGGCCTGCTCAATCGTGCCTCACGACAGCCTGTGGCCCATGGAGAGTGGAGACTCCATCCCCAGGCAGTCCAGCTTTTCCGGGACCACTTCGGGGCTGCACAGTTACATCTGTTTGCCTCTCCAGACTCATCCCATTGCCAGTTATTTACTCCCTGACCGAGCGGAGAACCCTCGGCACGGAGACACTGGGACACAGCTGGCCCTGGGGCCTACGCAATATGCGTTTCCCCAGTGAGCCTTCTTGCACAACACTGTGCTAAGTCAGGAAGGAGAAGGAGCAGGTCTTCCTAGTTGCCCCTTAATGGCCTAACTGGACCTAGTTCCCCTGAACTTATTCTGCTCGCGACAACCCCTTCCTGATCCATTCCTCTGAGACATCTCAGGGACGGGGCACCGTTGGCACCTGCGCCAAAGCTCTTGGAACTCCTGTTTTTAAAGAAAGAGTTATTCTGCTTGCTTGCCTCTATCAAGAAGGTAGGGGACCTGCACACATTTTCGGTCGACGAATCGTGCCTGGAATTCGGGTTGGCCAACTCTCACGATATCCTGAGACCCCGGCCTGGATATGTGCCCAAGGTTCCTACCTCTCCCTTAAAACGGGACCAGGTGGTGAGCCTGCAAGCGCTGCCCCGGAGGAGGCAGACCCAGCCCTGGGTTTTCTCTGTCCCTTCCGCTCCTTGCGATTATAACAGGACAGAATGCAAAGCCTCAGGACCTCAGACCAGCTCTTGTCTGTTACGGAGACCAGCAGAAGGGAAGGCTGTTTCCAAGCAGAGGTTGGCCCACTGGATAGTGGTTGCCATCATCTTGGTTTGTTTACCCAAGGTGCACCGTGCCCACCTGGGTAGTGAGCCTCTCCAAAGAGAGACACAGGGTGGCCCTGGGCGTTGATACAGGGTGCCTCGCTGACAGATGTTTTTAGAGCTGCGGGCTGGGCGACACCAGCACATTTGCTACAAAAATAGCCTATGTGTCGAGCTGGTTGCTTTCCGTGGGCTCCCTTCACATGAAGCCAGTTTCACTGTAAGCCCGGTTCGAAGTGTCAGTTTGCTGCGCCATTCCCCTCCTATGGACTGTATACGTGTGCCATTCTTGCTCCAGTAGAGTTCCTCTTTAGCCGAACCCTGTTGAGTTCCTCCACACCCTTTGGCATCGGACGTGGCAGAGCGTCTGAGGCCAGGCCTAACACTCGTATGCTCTGGTGGAACCTGTGCTAGGCTGGGTCCATATGTTGTGATCCCTACGGCGATCCAATGTGTGTATTCTTCTACGGTACGCAGCGAGCCAGTGTCTTCCCTTGGCAGAGCCTGCTCTGCCGTCACTGACCGGTTGCGTTTCCCCCCTGTCTTAAGCTGGAGCCACCTCAGTGACATTCCATATGTTGTACTGCCCGGTAAATCGCCCAGTCCATATGTGTATCCTCCACATGTTACCTCCCTACAGGCAGGATGTGGCTTCCGCAGCGTATTCCTTTCCAATGAAAGGGCATGCTTTCCCAGTGTTAACAAGACTGACTGAGTGGGTCTTGCGGAACAGTAGTGACTTCCCTGGCCTATGCCCTGTCCTACCTCTGCCTCAATAATGCAGGGGGTCAGGAGGCTTTTGTCTAGGCACTGGAAGGTGGCAGCACTAGTGGCGTTTTAATGGGAATGTCCAACGTGAACAAACTGAATGGGAACATCTCGGTTACGTATGTAACCCTCGTTCCCTGAAGGAGCGAACGGAGGAGTAGTCCCCTCGCCACTATTGCTGGACTACCGCTGACTCCGGGCTCCGCTCGGCTCCTCAGCGAAAAACAAGTGGTGCGTGCATCCACTTCCATATTTATACCCACGCTGCGGGGCGGAGCGTGGATAAAGCTTGCACGCCAATGTGTGCATTGGTTCGTTTTATAAATACTCAAAGATGACAGGCTACGTCGAACGTGACTGAACTGAAAGGGAACTTACCATAGACCTCTGTGACAGAGCTTTATGACTGGCCTAAAGCAGACTTACGTCAGTGAATTACTTACGTCTCCGTTCCCTCCTTCAGGGAACGAGGGTTACATACGTAACCGATACGTTCCGCTGTTTTTAACTGTTTTTCTATGTAAACATCCGTTAGACAAACATCTGACCGTTGCTCCGCATCTCGTGAGACCCTGCCTTTTTTTTCAATTCAACAGGTCTGCGGCTCTGCAGTTAGTATTGCATACTATACACAATACTATAGTAATATATAATAGTAATATAGTAATATAATAGCAATACTATAGTAACTGCAATGCTATTGCAAACTAGTAACTATTATACTGTAATAATATTCGCTAAGAGGGGAAATATTAATAATAATCCATAATTACCAATTATGATTAATTATTAATATTTGGGTCAGTTAATTAGATTAACTTTGAGGTAAGCCAAATTAATATTACAATCAATTAATCAGTTCCAACGAACTCTTTGATTATTCATTTATTCTAAGGAAAATGTATCTTTCATGGTCGCTGAAAAATAATTATTCCTTATCGTGTACAGCAATTAGAGCATGTAACAAGATCACAATCGTAAAAGGGACTTTGTATGCAAACAGAGGATCAGAAACCAAATTCATAATTGTGCACAAGTTTTATTAACTAAATCACAAACATAACTAACACTAAACAAACATACATACATTCATACATACATACATACATACATGCATAGGTAAAGGGGTGAGTGATGTGGAACCGGAAACAGGAAATAGAACTATAGAGCAAGATCTATTTCAGTATGAAAAGAACCATCAGCTGATCATTTTCAGAACACCTCATTAAATTGATATACCTGCATGGTCAGTTGCAATCGTGGACAATTCTTGAAGTGGTTGAAAAATGAGTCCGTTGGTGGGTCTGTGAGGGTCAAAAGTCATGGTGCAAGTTGCAATCGTTTCTTCTCCGTTGGATGAAGAAGATAGGATGAACTTGTATTGTCACTGTTCTCATGGCTGGAGTGCAGATTGTGGCCTACACGCTCTGGGCCGGCAGGACACAAAGAGCACATGGTGAGAGTTGCGAGGGACTTCGTCCGTGTTGAATGACGTCACTGAACTCCTGAAGTTGTCCTTGATGCTGGAGTGAGCACATGTCCTGGATGCTTCGAAGCCTCCTGCCCTGGGCCTGTTGAGGCCATGCTGCAACCGTTTTCTTCTTGGTTGGATTTAAGAAAGGCAGTCTGACTCGGCCTGCAGAGACCTGCAGGGCCCAGTGGGGGGGAAGGGGGGAAGCCCCCCCCCCCCCCCGGATCTTGGCCGGAAGAGGGCCGGATCTTGTGGTCAATGAATTTTAAAGCGTGAAGATGGCACACCCATTTGGAGGTGCAAAAGCCAATAAGAAGTGTCTTCCTTTGGAGGGAAAATTTCTTTTTTATGACCTTTGTTCAAGCATGCTCATTTGCAATGTGTACTTTCATTGGGTGCTTAAGAAAATAATCTTCAAGATTCTTATAATTCTAATACATCACAAAGTTAGCCAAATGTAATGTAAATTAACAAATTGGGGACACAGATTGAAGTGTATAGAGACCAAATACGCCACACATCTGATTTTGGTAAACCATAGTATGCAACAAAGTCTGAAAATCATGAGGTGGGAGAATTAGATACGTCTACACATTTCTCAAGAGGTTATACATAGAATACATATGATTAATAGGGTTTATCTCTCCTTCTCAGCGAGAATTAGGTGAGAGTCCCGTTTTGGTTGTATAATCAAATATATATCAAAGTATATACATAATAGTACACAAAACATCACACTCATTCACACAGTTTCTGGGATGCACGTTCATTTCTAGCTCAGTTCGTCTCTGATTAATGCAGCGAAGTCTGCATGGAAGATTGTTTCTTCCCATTGTCTCTCTCTTGCACATGCGGCCACATTCCTTTCGATCGTAAAAACTCTCTGTGTTCCCTGTAACAAGACAACGTCCTGCCAGTGTGTTAGCTTCATTTGGGATGTTAGTTTTTGGTGAAAGTTTCACAGTGAGTTTGCTGGATTATTCATTAAATAAATGAATAATTTGTGTGTGTCCGATTGGTCCAGACGCTACAATACGTCTTTTGTTTTTAAGAGCAAAACCATGTTCTGTGTGATCATTCCCTTGCATCTGCCACTCGGAAGTATACTAAAGCGCTTTTCATCCAGGTTGATGAAGAAAATGCATCAGCATCATTTCTTTCATTACTGGTCATTTACGATGATTGACATCAAATAGCATTTTGGTACTGATATATAAATTGATTCTTACCGGTAAAAAGACAGAACGCGTTTCGTGTCTTTACCGGAAAAGTCATTCTGGTGATTGTATGGTAATTTACCGGGATTGCTGTGTAACAGGGCTAGTGTCACATGATCCTTCAGAAATCATTCTAATATGCTGATTTTATGCTCAAGAAAAAAAATCATATTATTATCTATGTAGAAAATGTTTATAATTAATAATTAATATTTTTTGTGGTAACTGTGATATATTTTTTTAAGGATTCTTTAAAGTAGAAAGTTTAAAAGAACAGCATTTATTGGAAATAGAAGTCTTTACTCAAACTTTTGATCAATTTAATGCATCCTTGCTGAACATAAATATTAATTTCTTTAAAAAAAAAACAACAACAAAAATCGTACTGACCCCAAACGTTTGAACAGTAGTGTACACTACCATTTGAGGTTTGGGGTCTATTTAATAAAAAATGAACATGAGTGGGCTCATGGTTATTAAGTGGGATTGTAAGCTCAAAGTGAAGTTTTAAAGCACACTTTTGCAACCTCTTTTTGTGAGAGACAGCCTAAATCTCTCCTTTGTGTGTGTGTGTGTGTGTGTGTGTGTGCGTCTTCAGCGGCCCCTGCCAGGTCCTGGATGAAGGCCTGATTGATATCTCTCTGCTGGCAGGAGAACATCTCTCTCCTCCTGCTCTGTTGTTATTTCCGTTCCTCTTTATTCTCAAGAGTTTATTTCAGGAGTTTTGGACTTTTGTGTTATAAAGAAGACCAGATCTCGCTTCTGAACAAAACACATCCAAATATATAAGCGGCACTGCATTTGCATCCTACTTTGTAGTTTTTGTTAGGTATGGGCATATTTAGAAATTTTAACAGATGGAGGTATTATGAATCTATTAATAACTTCTTGTTTTTAGTTCACACCAAATGTCCAATATATAATGTGATGTCATTTTTAGAATAAAAACCAAACTTTGAAACATTTTATTTATTTATTTATTTAAAT
This sequence comes from Squalius cephalus, assembly GCF_949319135.1. Classification (NCBI taxonomy): domain Eukaryota; kingdom Metazoa; phylum Chordata; class Actinopteri; order Cypriniformes; family Leuciscidae; genus Squalius; species Squalius cephalus. Next base: position 12,581,806 of record NC_137142.1, read on the forward strand.
ATTTTACTACTTTGGCATTGAAAATAAGTAAACTGTTTGAATTGAGAGTAAAAAAAAAGTATCTGATATAGACACACACACACTCTTTTACTCACCCAGGCTGAATTTATTTTATTAAAAATACAGTAAAAACAATAATATTTTAAAATGTCATTTATTGCTGTGTGATAGCAAAGCCGAATTTTCAGCATCATTACTCCAGTCTTCAGTGTCACATGATCCTTCAGAAATCATTCTAATATGCAGATGTTCTGCTCAAGAAACATTTCTTATAGAGATGCACCGATTACAATTTTCTAGGCCGATTCCGATTTCCGATTTTTCATTGAGTTTGACCTGCCGATACCGATTTTAGCCGATTCCGATTTAATTTTTTTCTAACAACTTTACAGCACACACAAATATTTATTTTCGATCTTTTCTTTAACCCTTTCACGCGTAAGTTTAAAATATTCTAACTGACACCCCCTCCCCCAGAGTGAGTTTTTTCAAGGCGAACGTTCCCTTTAATGTTTCCATGGCGACGCGTCACGCGATACACCGCAGCCTACTGTATGACAGATGTGTCGCTTTTATTTCGCTTTTCCTTTTTTATTCAAACAAAGTATTCACAAACTTTCTTACCATGTCATCAACTAGCCTATCTGATATTCCGATTCTCAAACACGTTTAAGTGAGTATGTTTGGTTGTTTAAAAACCTTTATAAATAATCTTGATCTATAACATGAGATGGGCGCCGCAATGTTGTCCTGACAGTCGGATTTACAGCACGTGAACAAAAACACTGCTTAGTTGTGACTTGTGATATATGACAGCGCTGAACGCGTCCGACTCTGGCTCAGCGCCAGCCAACGCGCGAAAGCACAGTTTGAATCTGGCAGTTATGCGACGTCACTGAACATTATAAATGTGGCGCCGGTGACCGTACTCTCAGGGGTACAGAAATAAAAATCCCATATATGAGACCGCACCGCTCAAAAGGTTAATCATGCGGTGCCCGAGTGCATTTGACCGGCATAAAATCGGCATATGTCAGACGGTCAGTCTGGTCAGTCCGGTCGCCGGTCATGGCCGATCACGTGAAAATCGGCCAATTCCGATCACCAGCCGATCAATCGGTGCATCTCTAATTTCTTATTATTATCAGTGTTGAAAATAGTTATGCTACTTTTTGTGGTGATTTTTTTTTCAGGAATCTTTTTTTTTTATTTGAAATATAGAATATAGAATAAGTTATTTGAAATATAAATATTTTTGTGTTTATATAAATATATTATATAATATTTATATACATATTTATATAAATACAAATAAAAGTGTAAAAGTCACTTTACTTGATTGTCACTTGATCAATGTAATGAATAGCCTACTTGCTGAATAAAACCTTTTTTTTTTTTGGGGGGGGGAACTTTTGAATAGTGCTATACATTCGACCAGCAAAATGATTCTGATTGGTCAATCATGGCATGTATTCCAGTTAGCCACATAATAAGCCTTAATGCGATAATGAAATTATCTGAATGAAATATGGGTCTAATCACATTTAGTCACTTACATCCCTAGTTGTTGAAAACAGCAACTGTTTTTCCCGGGTCTCCTCCTCAGTGAGTGGTAGATATTGGCTTGTGTTGTAGATCTTTACTTCCATTAAATTGTCTCAGGTCTGACTGATTTGTCCCGTCCTCTCTAATCATCCTCTTATTAGACCTGCACAACCTCCCAAAATTAAAAACGTCTCTCGAAAACAAATGAAAAACAAGCTCCACTCAATCACACTGAGATAGCTCCATCCATCTGCTGATTGAGTAGCTACTTATTGGGCTTGTAAAAATCATTCACGTCTATAGCCTTGTTCCAGAACGTAGCAAGCCACCTATCTAGGCAACATGGCTTTCTCAGCGCAAATGTTGTTCTAAAAGGTAAGCAAAAGTACCCTTTTCTACAGCAGCATTATGTCTCTTTCACAGAGAAGGCAATACCATAAAATATGCATTATTTGTAGTATTATTTAACCTAAAATTGTGTGTATATGTTTGTGTACTTAATAAATATATATAACATAAATATATAAATAACATAAATATATATATACTATTATTTATATATATATTTATATATATATATATATATATATATATATATATATATATATATATATATATATATAGCCTATATATATAATTGTTCATGGAACATTTTTTTCTAAAACATTTTAGCCTGATGTTCTTCTAACATTATTAAAATGTTACTTGTTTCAGAATGTTTAGAGAACAATCAAAAGTAAAGTTCCTATAATGTTTGCAAAATAATCAAATGCAATGTTATACACGCACACATACATACACACATACACACGCATAAAAAATAAAAAATAAAAAAAATGCACGCATTCAAAGGCACGCACACACTACATGCTTAGATACGTGAAAGAGTAACGCCATCCGCCTCCCAAATTTCATTAAAATTCATCCCAATCCCCTCTTCTGCTGTCTAACACTTCTTCGCCATGCATTTGTTCGTTTCTTTATTTTTTTTATGCAATCCAAAACACTCTAACCTGCCGCGCATCGTATCTCTCTGTTCAAATCCTTCCATCCTGCGCTGCTGTCATTTGCAGACGGAAAGCATAAAATTACCGTAATAAGCCGTATATTGGCGAAAAGCGCATGATGTCTACTTTCAGGAACTATTTGAATTATTTTGATAGTGCAAACGGTTGAAGAGTTACAAGGTGTGTTCGACATCGGCTGCGGCTGGATGTAACCGATCGGCGAGAGTAACCGCGTGCAGGCGGGGAGGAGCTGCAAACGGAGACGTGAAGTCGGACACTTTCTGGTTCCCGTAGTGACCGCTCACGTGGTGTTTGCATACTTTACCACAGCTGAAGTGAAATAAATGCAATATTTGCCAAATAATACACAGATGCTTCTGAGACATTTTCATTCAATACTTTATGTACTGCTTCATACAGCGTCTGTTTGAACAAGGATAAAGTTCAACATAAGCTACTATCAATGAAGTGGAGTCTACGTTTTTTAATCAGTTTTAATTTGACAAACATGACACAATATAACACCGCAACTACATGAAAAAAGTGTTTGCTGTTATAAAAAACTGATTTGTGAGCTTTAGAGGAACTAAAGGTGGTCGGATAAACACGAAACACACGTGATCGTTGTCATGCGGTGAATCCGGCCAATCGTGGAACAGCTGTGTCGTCATCAGCCCTCGTGCAGCCGCTCTTGAGAAGCTGCGCTGGCTGAGTTCTCCGACTACTCTCGAATCACTCTCGCGGTACTTTGATGGCACACGTCACAGTCACGTGGCGTCGGCGCTGTATCAACCGGCATGCACTGCTTCAAGTCAGCCGCCGATCGGTCTGCGCAGAGCTGCATGAAGTCGAACAAGCCTAATGTGACATGAATACAGCCAGAGAATGTCTAATAGGAAGAGAATTGGCACTCTCTGCTTACTTCCGGTTTCTGGACTGGCTGCAGTAACACGTCTCTGTCCATGCGGGGGCGCTCGCAGGCGAGTGCAGAATGAATGGAGGTCTATGGCGAAAAACCCTCAAAATCCACTTTTCTCAGGATATAATTTTTTGTCTAGTAATTTGAATGTTGTATTCGAAAGGAGATGCAAAGAAATTACACATTGCTGGGTGTTAGATTTTTTAGAGTCACTTATTTGGTTTAAAAAGTCTTTTAAAATGTCAATGACGTCAGAATGCTGACGTCATTAGCAGAATGCTAGCGTGTTATGGGCAACAACAACTCAACCTGTAAGAAATCGAAAAGAAATAAGTACTCGTTCATTCAACTTTCGACCTATAACCCATGTTGAACTTGCAAAACCTACAATAAAATCTGAGATTTCTCAACGGCAATCGGGTGAAAGAGACACATTTAGCCGTCTAGCCCCATAGACTCCCATTCAGTCTGCACTCGCCCGCGATCACCTCCAGTGGAATTCTAATGGAACTGCAACCAAGATCGATACAATGGGGCTAATAGGAAGTGCCAAGGCTCTCCGTAGACGGGCTCTGATACAGCTTGGTTGGCTGTGTCGTCTACGACACATCCGGTTTTATTGGGTTAACGTTCATATAACCAAGGATTTTTTTTTTTTTTTGGATTTAAAATACTGTGTGGTTTGACAGTTTTGAGAACATTGAGAAATAACTTTTCATAACTCAATGGGAACATTGGCAAAAAAAAAAAAAAAAATTAGAACATATTTTTGATTGTTGGGTAGTTACAGCCTACATTGTAAAAAAAAAAAAAAGGTCAATCAAATATTATGGGAGTATGTTTTAAAAGAAAATACTATTTCAGTTGTTATACTTCAAAATGTCATTTAATTTAATGCTACTTGCCAAGCCATTGTAATTATTTGTTAAATTTACAAATTTAGCAATTTCTAATTGAAAATTGTTTTTACACCATTTTTTTCCAGTGTATTCTGTTTTCCAAATCAGTTACTTATGACATTCCATATTAGTTTGATACCTATATAGGTGGTAGACAGTAAGGCAGCTCACTAAGTTTTGGAAGGAAGTCATTGTTGACCTACTATTTTGAGGTGAACTACAGTACATCAGTCTCTCTCGGCTTCAGAAGGCGTCACATTTCGCTGCTTTTTTTACATTTGTTGACTATGGCATTCCTCACAGATGCTCACATACTGTAGATTCATCACACCAAGTCTATTCTGCTTTTGTGCTTTTTGTCTTCTTCTCAATGGATGAATGGTGTGACTCTGACATTTAGCTGATAATTGGAAGCAGGATGACTTTAACCAAATCATGATGTGAAAGCCACACGGAGTCTGGCACATGAGTCTACACAGCTGTTCGTGGCAGCTTGGCAGCATTTTATGCTTGTGAAAACAGCCATTACCATCTTGAAGGTGAGATCTCATCGTCTTGAGTTCAAGATGTTGATGGTTGCAGTTCTGAGATGGAAACTCTTCCAGAAGCTTAAAGCGAAAGGTCTGTTCCTGTGGTCTGATTATTCACACACACACTGTGTTATGGTAATGACAGTAATCAGTCTCTCTTATTAATAGGTCAGTGTGACAGTGGGGTTCAGGTTTTCTAATGTGCCATGACAGAGGATACACTACAAAGCACAAAGACCTTTTCACAAAAATCTCTCTCTCGCTCTTTCCCCCTCAGGTGAATCAGTGAATTTATCTGTAAATGCTAGTCTGTTTTCTATGAATACTCATTTTGTTTGTTTAATTAAATTAAGTCAAGTCAAGTCACCTTTATTTGTATAGCGCTTTTTACAATGCAGATTGTTTCAAAGCAGCTTTTCAGTAATAACAGGAAAGTAATGCAACAAAGATTGTTTTGGATGTACAGCAACTCTAGACGAAAGTCGTTGTCCAGTTTAAGTAAGTTTAGCATTGATTCATTTCCATTGTAAAAATCAGTTGTAGTTATTCATTTACTGGCCGTTTACACAACACCGTTTTCAACTGAAAACAGAAAACTGTTAATGCATTCTGGGCCGTCAATATACACAACAACAGCGTTTTGGTGGCCTGAGAACGCAAAGTTTGAAATAGGTTGTAAAGTGCACGTTTTTGAAAGCGAGCTTTGAAAACGATACCGTTATCGTTATCCATATTACAGGTACAATACTAGCTGAATGTGTCTCGTGAAAGCATACCCGGAAATCATAAGATTCTAATTTTCATGAAAAGAATTTAGCAGTTTGGATTGTGACATTTTTGTTTTCCCCCCAAACTTAGCAGTCATTGACCCTTTTGCATTACTGAAAAATAATAATTATTATTATTTTTATTAATATTATTATTATTAGGTAATTCTATTAATCCACATGGTAATTATCATAATATTCTATATTTATTATATTTATATATTTGTTTACTGTAATATAGTAAACTGAAAAAAATTAAAGAATTTTGATCATTAATCATTTATCATAAGAATATCATTGATTATCTCCTAACAAGGCCACATATTGAGGTCTGGGTTGATTAGATGGTGAATGAAAAATAATTTCTCATAATCAACTTGTTGGATGCAGGAGAAATAGGCAGGAATAAAGAGCTGAGCGACATTGACAAGAGCCAAATTGTTATGGCAAGCGACTCAGTCAGAGTATCTCTGAAACGGCAAGGCTTGTGTGTTGCTACCGGTCAGCAGTGGTGAGAATTTACCAACAGTGGTCTGAGGAGGGACAAACCCCAAACCAGCAACAGGGTGTTGGGCACCCAAGGCGCATCGATGCATGAGGGCACAGGTGTCAAACTCAGTTCCTGGAGGGCCACAGCCCTACATTGTTTAGTTCCATCCCTGCTTCAACACACACACACCTGTAGTTTTCAAATAAGCCTGAAGGACTTGGTTAGCTGATCAGGTGTGTTTAATTAGAGTTGAAGCTAAACTCTGCAGTGCTGTGGTCCTCCAGGAACTGAGTTTGACACCCCTGCATGTGGGTAACGAAAGCACTGTGGCACAAGTCACACAAAATGTTAATTATGGTTATAGGACGAATGTATCTCAACACACAGTGCATTCAAGCTCGGAATTTGGCCCAAGCCCAGAGTATTCCCCCCGTCCCTGGCTGGTATAGGAATAATCGGGTGGTGGAGGGATGCTGGGAAACTGTCATGTGACAGAGGTTAGTCGGTTATATATATAGGCCTCCTGTTGTGCTGATTGGGTGGATTATCCGAGAGCAAATGTAAACGGTTCATGTAATCTCATTGCAATAAGAGACACAATTGCAAAATTAAATAGATCTAGATATATATATAAAATGAAGATGTGTGGGTGCTTTTCCTTTGCATCTTCATTTTTTTCCCAGTTTATTAGTTTTATGTATAGACCCTTTTTGCGCTGAAGTCACAATTACGTCACAGCGTTAGCTGGAGGCAAAACAAAGGGAAAACTGGAGGCAGCCAATACAAACCAGCACATATTCGGCTAAATACGGAGCTTAAAATGTTATGTTGTGTTGTTGGGTGCCAGAATCGACGGAGTACAGGCTCCAATTTGAAATTTTATCGCATAATGTTTTGTGAATCATCCTGTGATTGTATATACATTGTTATGAATGATTGCGGCTAGACTTTTTGAAGAACCTGGTGAGAATAAATAATCAAATACATAAAGTTTGCATTATCTGGAATTTTTATTTCTAGAAAATATTCACATCTTTAAAATGGCACTGTAATGTCATTCTTTACATGGTCGTCTTCTAGCCTTGGCGTTGAATAGGCAGAACTTCGGATCGTACCACACAAGTCTTGTACGTGACCATTCAGCACATAGTTATAGGCATCTAAAGATTTATATGCCCTCAGTTTATCTTTACGCTCGGTTTCTCTATAAGGTGTAGATGTCATGCTTCTCAACCGGAGGTAATCCTGTCAGATCATCCATCCACTGAGTGAACGTGTATGGGTTGGCTATTCTGGTTCCGTCCGTTAAAATGATCTTTTTCAAATAACAATCACAGTCCTGGACAGAGTGACTTTACATATTAAGATAAAATCGGATTTTGTCCAGTCATTGTTAAAAAACAAGCAAACAAACTTGCTAACTAGCATTAGTGAAGCAGTCGTTCTGCCTCCACCTAAGCCCCGTCCACAAAAAAAAAAAACACTGAAAATGGGTCTATTGGCAGAAATGTTAAATCTGTGGTACAGAACTCCAGTAATGATTTTACACTTTCCCCATGCAGTCTCCTGCACACAGGCAGTAAGGTACCATCACTCTTAAATGAGCTCCAGGTCCTCTAGGGGTCTGAGGAGATGGCACCATACAACTCCCAAAGGAGCTTTACACTTCAAAATAAGATTACCCTCTCCTGATGTATTTAACTCTGGGACTTTACAGAGGAAGTCACACATCATTGTATGTGCAAGAGAAAGAAGGAAAAGCCTTAAAACCCAAAGTCTGCAGCCATGTAACAGCTTGCAGAAGATTTCAGAGGTCTTATGAGATGCTGGATTTAAAGGGATACTTCACCGTTTTTTCATATTAAAGGTATAGCGGAGGATTTTCCCGAATTTTAGAAAAGAACCGCCCTCTCCACTTTTTGAAAAAATGCACATGCGCAACACTCTACCTGCTCCCGAGAGGAAACGCCTATTAAACGTGTGCACGAGAGAGCATGCATGAGCTAATCATAGCTTATATTAACTTTTACTAGCAGTGATTTTAAATGGATTTCTCCAAATAGCATGCCAAACTGTACCTGTCAAGTAGAAACTTCGCGACTGAGGCATCAGTGGGAAACCCAACCTGTGTTTTGAGCGCACGCCATCGTGTGAATCGTGTGCACGAACACGTACGACGGCCTTACGTAAACATATCACCAGAATGATTGACACTTAGGAGGACCAATAGTCTTGATGATCCACCCGGAAAAAGAAAATCCTCCGCTATACCTTTAAACTATGTTATTCCCTTAACTAAAACGAGTTGATACACACCTCTCTCGTCTCAGTGCGTGCACTCAATCGCTCTGGCGCGCGGCGACACTTTGATAGCACTTAGCTTAGCCCAGTTCATTCATTAGGGTCCAAACAGAGATGAAGTTAGAAGCGACGTTTTCCCTATTTCAATACAGTTAAACGAGTAGTTACACAACCAAGAATAACTGTATTTAAATAGGGAAAACGTGGAGGTGTTTGGTCGCTTCTAACTTCATCTCTGTTTGGACCCTAATGAATGAACTGGGCTAAGCTAAGTGCTATCAAAGTGTCGCCGCGCGCCAGAAAAACGGTGAAGTATCCCTTTAAGGGTTAAAGCTACACTGTGTAACTTTCTTAGTTGATTCTTAGCAAAAAACACTTAGTTCTTTCAAAAATATATGTGCTCATTAATGTATATTTACTTCTTTCAAGTAATAAAGTATTCTCTTAAGTTTATAATCTGCCATTGAAAGTACATACGGGTGAGGGGTTCGTATGCCGGTCGCCATGTTGCCCCTCCATCTTGAAACTACATTAGCCAAAGAGGGACATGCCTGTAAATTCAAGCTTCGCCTTTTGCGTTTTTCACTCAGTGACACCTGACGAATGCGAGGGGGAGATTACTCGCGAGCTCGCGAGTGCCGGCAGATTTGAAAGATAGTGTGGTGTGTGTGTGTGTGTGTGCGTGCGTGCGTGCGTGCGTGCGTGCGTACTCACATTTGAAAGAGAGAATTAAAACGTCAACGCGACAGACAAATCAGCAAGACCATAGTCAATATTGGAGTAACTTTTCCCAGATGGAAAGAGCTCATGAGGAGAAAATATTTTAAAACGGACGCCGAGGTTGCCTGCTTTCTTCTCGACAGGTAATTCAGCCTGTTGTAATTCATTTGTGTAAATTCGAAGTTTTATAGTTGCTTGTCTAACCATAGCATGGTTGTGCATAACGCCAGAACGACCTCTAGTATAACTTCATCCTCGCGTCAATGGTGAAAAAGTATTGTTTACCTTGTAACATAAATCTGTGCTGCGACAGATCACAGGTAATGAATAGTTTTAAAGGTGCAATTTTTTAAGCTATATAAAAAAAGGACACTGTAAATTTTAGTTATTTTTAATTGCTTTTACTTTGTACACATTGTAACATTAGCCTAATCTGATTATGCTGGGATAGCCGATTCCAAGGGTGACGTTTACCTCCTGACATCTGTCCTGTAGTTTTATTCATTTTAGACGTATTGTTTATTATTGTCATGGACGAAGTGATAACTGGAAGCCATGTTAATTTTGGAATAATACGGCCACCGTAGGAGTTAAAACGCTCTCGGAATTGAGAGGAACAGAAACTAATTTTCACTGGGTAGTCATATACTATTTCACCGCTAGATGGGGGTAAAAATCACACAGTGTAGCTTTAAGGGTTAGGGGTTAGACTGCCTACCACAGACTGTGTGTGTGTGTGTGTGTGTGTGTGTGTGTGTGTGTGTGTGTGTGTGTGTGTGTGTGTGTGTGTGTGTGTGTGCTTCAGGTAAACCCTACACTATGTTATTATATTATATCCGAAATATCCAAAATCTTGTTTTTGATGTTTTTTGAAAATGGAAAAATTCTGAAAAGTTTTCTGTGATGGGTAGGGTTAGGGGATACAATATACAGTTCTACAGTATACAAATTATTACGCCTATGTTCACAGTTATGTTGTATTGAAGAATCATCTTTGTCTAAGATGTTTCTTCTAAAATTCCTTATGAGAAATTAAAAAAGACATGTATAGAATATAAGTACAGTATGTATGAGTTATACAATTATTAAAATTATTAATATAATTTCATATTGAGATCTCTACCTTTTCAGTACAGGCTTTGATATCTTGTGCTCTGATTTACATAAATATGAAATTATTATTATTGTTATTATTGTTACTATAATTACTTCTGTAGTTTGGCAAATCTGAGCTGAGTTTATAACGTTTTTTGAGATTAACAGTATAAATTGCTGCTTAATTCTTTCTAACATCTTACATCTAACAACTTTTTTTCTTTTTTTTTTCACAGAAGAAAGTGTTTTGAGTTTGGAATGACACTACATGATGATGAGGATTAAGTAAATGTTTCTATGAGGTCGCCATTTAATCTCATTGCTGTCTAGAGAAACAACAAGATAACCCATATGATCATTTTCTTTTCTTTGGGGAGTCTTGTAGTGTCATTTGAATATAATCACATTTTTCTGCACTGTGATGGAGATGTATCTGATTGCTTGCAGTTGTCCTGAATGATTGAATGCTAAAGCCAGTTACACAACCCCATGCTGTAATGATTTTGTGACAGTAGGACTCTTCTGCAGAGGCAGATGACGAACAACGATTTTTATCAATAGGGTAATGTGATGTTCTAGGATTTTCACATCAAATTCGATTTCTCTCCTAATCGATTCTGCTGGATTTCATATCCTTCTTGCAGTTCACACACACAAGCTTGAGGCCTCTTTTAATAGAGCTTAGCCTCATGAGGCGTCTAAACACAATACACACACATATATACACAAACACACAGGAGGATGACAGCTCATTTCTGCATTCTGCATAAGCTTCCACTTCCTTCAGTTTAAATTGGACTTGCATTCCCTGTCAACTGTGTCCCGTCACACATTTTTTGGGCTGGCAGAAGCACATCAAATGAGTTGGCAGAGAATAATAATTTCTAACGAAAGTGCGAGTGGTGAAACTCGCCACCATGATGCAAGGGTGATTGCCAGGTCGTTGCTATGTGGTTGGTAAGGTGTTCTGAGTAGTTTTAGTGTATTGCTATACAGTTAATTGGATTGCTGGGGTCTCAAGCATGCTGAAAAAGCATCTTATATCAGCCTAAGATGTTTTTGTCTTAGCAATTAGAGATAAATCAAAATAAATCCGAAATCGCAATATGGTAAAATCGTGAAGGCTGTGATTTAATTAAATAAATATATGCATTGCCTGTTACAGAGTGAAGCACGGTACTGTGTTCTTTTACACACGAGCAAATCATGATCTGTGTTTTCAGTGTCTTGAAGCGGCTCGGTTCACAGTAAAAGCTGCTCCACACAAACTCATTTTTTGCATCTGCTTCAAATTTTGGTCTTTTATAATGTACATTTAGGAATGCAACATGCACCAACCATCTTCCCAAACTTGTAATGAGAATCACTTATAAATGGGCTGCCTGAGAGCAGCTTTAATGGCTATATCAGAAAAAAAAAATCACAATTAGATTTGTTTTTTGTTCCCAAATCCTGCAGCTTAATTAGCAGGTATGCTTTGCTTGTTTTAAAGGGGTTTTGGGCAATTGGGGCAACTGGTTAGACTGGAAGACCAGGTGATCAACCATCTCAACACCAGCTTCACCAGGCCAATAGATCATATTAAACCAACTAAGAAGAGCAAACCAGGTTTTAAGAGGCCACTCCTAAATCTCCATGATCTCTATGTATGGAATTTATTTTCACCAGTTTTATCATCCACCAGGCAAAATTGTAAATCCAATCACTTAGACAAGTAATAGCACACCTCTACTCAGCAGCCAACGGGCAATCAGGCATTATCCATGTCTATAGCATAAATGGTTACCTGCTAAAGTTTGAATAATAGTAATTTTGCCTTAGCAAACACCACTAGTGATGTTGTCTGCCAGGTTGTTCAGGAATAGATGCGGAAAACATGCACATTTGCGACGGAGCACAAGCTCTCACCTGGTTAAGGGTGTAAAAAGGTTTCTGAAAAGCTTCCTTGGATTTGGTGTCTGCGGTGTATGTTTGTGTACACGCCATTCCCTTGAGTCTCCGTCATGCCTGGTGTGAGATCCCTCTTAATAGCATTTGATTTCTCCAGTGTGCAGACGTGACTCAAAGGAGCCATTTTTCTCCCAATTTCCATAGAGTTTCATCCATGTGCTCTTGTCCCTGACAAATCCAACAGAATTAAAAATAATCCCACAGAAACCACATTTGAATGCAGTTCTAAATTCCTAATCACACTAATAGCTGATATTAGCTGGTGCGGGATGGGATTTAAGTGACTTTGACAGACAGCAGGTGTGTTGTGACCTCTCGCTTGAGGTACTGAGATGCTGTTTACCCAGAGATTCTCGCATCTGCCCTCACTCGCGGCTGGTGTGTTTTTTGCTCGGCTCACATGCTAACGGGTGGTTTCGCTCAGGTCATGAATTTCCTTTCAGGTAATATTGGAGGTAAACATCAGGGCTTCAGAGTCTGTCTATGTCCGATAGCGTCGGATGTCTGCTATGGCTGAGTTTTTTCAGGGATCTGGGATGTAGGCTGCTATTGAGTTAAAGCTGAAGTGTTTAGTTTCTGCTCCACTAGCGTCACAAAATGCAATTGCAACAAGAAAGATTATTTCCCAAAGAGAAAGTTCACTGGAATTGAGATTGACTACTGAAAATACGTGACTATTATTCTAGTAAACTTGTGACTGTTCTAGTAAACTATTCTGATGACAAGTGATAGTTTTATTTATGTGAATTTTTGTTACTGAATTAAAAAAAGACTCTCTCATACAGAACTTTCAAATCACAAGACAATAAAGCATTGTGAAATTAATCTAATGTAATTCTCTTAATGGACAAAAAGCATATATATTTCTTTCTGCTTAATTTTATGTCACCAAAAAGAACAAATGCAGATGTTTCTTGAATCTGTGACTCAGCCATTGCAGTTAGTACATCTCAAAAAGCAAACAAATGCTTACACCGTGTCCTAACCAGACGCGATAAGATTCCAGCGACAAAGAATTTGTCTGTCCACACTAGACACGACTGTGAGATGCGTAAAAATCAATCAAAATCCACAGCCAATCAGATCAGCGTGTGGGCGGAGTCTCGCGGCAAGTGCACAGCACCAGAGAGTAATCTTACATTTACATTTAGTCATTTAGCAGACGCCTTTGTCCATAGCGACTAACAAATTAGGACTAAATTAAGCGAGTCACCGTGAAGAGACAAGAACAACACAAGAAGTGCTCAAAATACAAAGGCATTGCTCAGAGTAGCATATGCCAGACAATGGAGGATTAAAGGAAAAGGAAATAATTTTTTTTTTTTTTTTTTTTATGAGATTAAGTGCTCACGAAAGAGATGAGTTTTCAGTTGTCTTTTGAATGTTGTCAGGGATTCTGCATTCCGGATGAGGGTGGAGAGATCATTCCACCAGCATGGAACCGTGAATGAGAATGTTCTGGAGAGTGATTTTTTGGCTCTCTGTGATGGAACCACGAGGCGTCGCTCGTTGACCGATCATAGGGTTCTGGTAGGGATGTAGACTTGTACTTGTAGTGAAAGTAGGAGGGAGATGAGCCTGTGGTAGATCTGTAAGCAAGCGTCAATGCCTTGAAATTGATGCAAGCAACGAGTGGACAAAAACTCTGATTAACATGGAAAAGATACCTTTTATCGTGCGTCGCGTGTAGTTAGGACACGGTGTTAGGGGTGTCCTGATTATGAAACTTGGCTGATGATTAATTGTCTACGAAATAATTGCGATTATGACGATTGATTGTCTGTTTTAGGGCATTGTCCTACATTTTTGTGTGCTTTGTTCATTAAATAATTGTCACAAATTAGTGTGATTAATTGGGTCCTTTAAAAGGTGTCACTTTGCAGTGTAAGATTAATACAGTTAACACCTTTAAATATTCAATTCTGCAAATAACTAAAGACAACAAAATTGTGTTCTATTAACAAAGTTTGAGAGGAACACGTTCAAATTATCTATCCAATAATAGGATAGAGGTAGGAGGCCTATATATATACATAGCTGACTCACCTTTGTTGCCAGACAGATTTTTGCATCTCCCCGCAACTCGGACTCCTCACTTTTGGCTGGTTCCTATCCCAGCCAGGGATCCAGGGAGAGTACTCTGGGTTCCAAATTCTGAGCTCGGAGCCCTCCCCTCGGACAGCACACCAAATACGCATACTTTTTTACCATATCTGATTAGGGCAGGACTATATCTGGGCAGTTGTGGACTTTCCACTGTTGGGCCAAAAACGAGGGTGCTTGTGTGTGCCAGGACCAGTAGCGTTTCCACTGTCACTTCTGGGGCTTGATCGGGCCTAATCGGGCCGCCTTCTGGGCCCACGGCCAGGGTGTTTTGTCTCGTCAAATATCTTGGTTCAAAGCGATGGGTAGTGGTCATGGAGTTTACCTGAGTCAGGAGAGGGTCAACACCACTGCTCATTTACCATGTTATTATATCAGGCTACCAACTTCAAGACATTTTAAACAATTTTCAGCTCAAAACTCACTTTCAGACACCAGCAAGTGTTTGAAATAACATATTTGCAAACCGATGGGAATTCTGATCACTGTATGGGGCAAAAATATATTTATATGCAATGCTAAAGGCTACTTATGTTAACCATTGCGATAATAAATACATATATGTTTATGGAAAATACCAGAGACTGCTTGAAGAATGTAGACAAATATAATTATAACCATGTATTTATTTGGTTTGATGTTTTATCTGTCTCTTCCCTGTGCCTTTGTTGATACCGGACTAATGCATCCGCATATGTCATAAAAAAAAAAGAAAAAAACATGCACTCTAGTTAACTCGTATAACTCACAACTCCTTTTTTCTTCTTATGAGCTCCCTCTGTTGCTCTAGCTAGCTTAAAGGATAACACTATGAGAGAGATGCTGAGATGAGAGAGATTGCTCAAACATCATGAGATCACATAATTTCATGGAAAATTAATAAATTCTCTCTCTTTCTAAAGAAATGTTACATAAACATGATATTTTATCAATATTTTTCCAAATGTGTAAGCCTTTAATGGATTAATAGAGTTGTTTTGTGCATTCTTGTGATCGCAAATGGAAGCAGGTGCTACCGAATAGGTATGTGTTCTCTTTTTATGTGAAATGTTAAATACCATTTTGATTCATGTGCACTCTTTACACAATTTTTTAATAAATGACTGTCACTGTAACATTTTTTTTGTAAAACATTGGTCAAATATCGATGGTGGAAGTATTTCCTAAGTAAAGACCAAACGTTTGCTTCTGTCATGCTCATTTTGCAAACTAGTTAGCGTTCAGTCAGCTGGTGAAATGGTGAGGTTGTGTGACGTTGATCTATGGAGGTGTGTTAAGGTTTTAGAGTAGGGCTGCCAGGCGACTAGCCCGACAGTGGAAACGCGACTTGATTTTGCCTTTGGTGCTTCAGGTCCGAGGCCATTGGCCCCACCCGACACTTTTTTTTAGTCTTGGCTCGCACTGTCATGCCAGTGGAAAGCGATCCTCTCAGCAGTCCTCCTGACTGTCCTTTGTAGTCTTCTTATGTCCTATTTGGTGGCTGAACCAAACCAGACTGTCATAGATGAACACAGGACAGACTCAATGATGGCCGAGTAGAATTGTATCAGCAGCTCCTGTGGCAGATTGAACTTATTCAGCTGGCAAAAGAAGTACAACCTCTGCTGGGCCTTTTTCACAATGGAGTCAATGTGATTGTCCCACTTCAGGTCCTGAGAGATGGTAGAGCCCAGGAACCCGAATGACTCCAATGCAACCCTGAGGAGCTCCAGTGCTGATAGTGAGGGTCCTGGATGTTAGTTTCCCCAGTCTCAATAACTGCTGCCTATGTCAGAAAGCTGGAGATCCACTGACAGATTGGGGTGGGCACAGAGAGCTGGGTCAGTTTTGCTAAGAGAAGATCAGTCTTGATGGGATTGAATGCCAAACTGAAGTCCACAAATAAGATCCTTACATAATTCCCAGGTCTGTGTTGCAGGATGTAGTGCAATCCCATGTTGACTGCATCATCCACAGACCTGTTTGCTCTATAAGCAAACTGAAGGTTGAAATGATATTGGAGCATTTAAAGCAGAAGAGAACTTCACACTGCTCCAGTGATCTGTTGAAGATCTGCATGAAGACTGGGGTCAGTTGGTCAGCGCAAGCTTTTAAACAAGCAGGTGAGACGCTGTCTGGACCTGAAGCTTTCCTACAGGTAGTCTTCTGTTTTTTGAAGACCCGACACACATCCTCCACACAGAACATAAAGGCTGATTGAATAGTGGAAGGCGGGACGATGGGGGTTGCAGGAGGTGTTGGTGTATGTGTGAAGTGCAGATAAGAGAGGTTGTGCGGTATGAGACTGGGATTTTCAAACTGGCATTAAAACACATTCAGATCCTCAGCCAGTTATTGATTCTCCACAGATCATGGGGTTGGTGTATTGTCCTTTATGTTTCTCAGACCTGTCCAGACTGATGCCGGAATGTTGGCTGAAAACTGTTTTTTCAGATTCTTTTAGCCACTCTGATCTCCATTGTCAGTGTTTCTGGCCTGGTTGTACAGGATTCTGTCCCCACTTCTGTAAGCAGCCTCTTTGGCATGATGAAGCTGTCAGTTTTGCTGTAAACCATGGTTTATCATTACTGAATGATAAAAATGTCCTAGTAGGAATGCACATATCCTCAAAGAAACTGATGTATGATGTTACTGTATAAGTGAGATCGACCAGATCGGTGGCTGTAGGTTCAAAAACACTCCCAATCAGTGCAGTCGCAGCTTGTAGTTCCTGCTCTGATTCATTAGTCCATATTTATACAGTCCTTATTAAAGGTTTAGCTGATTTCAGTTTCTGCCTGTAGGATGGAATATAAAAAGCTGCACGTGGAACAGAGTGATCTTTTATTAGGGTGTAACAGTGTTTCAATATATTACTGTCTTCAGTGGGACATGCTGTTAGTGTTTTGGTTGTTCACGGGAGAGATACGATACGTTGTGCGTCAAGTTCAAGGGTTACTCTTTTGGCGTAAATCGATGCGTACGGCCGCCTGCCGGAAGCTAGATATTTCAGTTGATATAGTTTTAAATATGAATATTTTTCTAACACGAACGCATCGCTTCACTTCAGAAGACCTTTATTAACCCCCGAAGATGCGTGGAGCACTTTAATCATGAATAGATGCTCATTGATGGACTTCCAAAGACATACAGCCATTCACTCCCATTATCAAGCTTGGAAGGCAATTTTTAATATAACTCCGATTGTATTTATCTGAAAGAAGAATGTCATATACACCTAGGATGGCTTCAGGGTGAGTAAATCATGGGCTAATTTTCATTTTTGGGTGAACTATCCCTTTAAGCTGGCTCTCAGGTGAATGTTATCTCAAATAATGTTATCCATTCCAGTGCAAATGCATATTTGAGGGATATTCATTTAATTTACAAACATAGTTGTTTTGATTGTCCAGACCTTTGTTGGGAAGGAAAAGTAGAGCATGGACCTCTTGGAGCTTTAATTGAATAGCACTGGATAATGGTTTATGGTCTTGTGAGGACTGATTATTTAGATTTTTCTTCAGGGATTCAAAAGGAGTTGAAATAATTTGTAACACATTGAAGCATAAAATGAAGTGTAATTTTCTTGGAGGAGAGGCGAAAACTCAGCCAACCATACATTAACACATGCTGAAATTATGACCTTCACATTCTTACATAATCAGCTTCTCATACACAGATATTTTTGAGCCAAAATAGAACACTAATGAATCTGTACAGAATGAGGATTTACAACTTTTATTTATTCATAAGGAAATCATTATTATTATAAGCATTTATTACTTGTATTTTACATATAACTTGAGGACGTCAATATCCCATCATGCACCTGGAAACCAAACCATTTCCTGCCAATCTCTTTCTGTCAGGTACCGTTCTAGTGGAAAAAATGGAGATCAACGGTCGCGCTCAGGACCCAGATAGAACCATCTCCTTGACACTGCTGGACAACTATGATTACTGGGTTATCCTTGACCCCGCACTGCAGAGACTGTATCTCAACAGCACCGGACGAGTGCTGGACCGAGACGTGAGTAAACAGTGTCGTGGATTTTTTCCTAAATCTAACTATCTGGTTCTTTCTATTTATTGGGTCTCATCCCCGACGTCCCCACTCTATAGATCACCAGCTATTTGGTTCTTTCTATTTATTGGGTCTCGTTCCTGACGTCCCCACTCTATAGATCACCTGTACTAACTTACTTCCTAAACTAGCTTCCTGCGCAGGAATAAATCGACAAACAGACCTGTAGATGTCCTTTAAATGCTTTAATCACGGCCAGGAGATCTTCCCGAGCAGTTCTCAGGGAATCCCTCCCAAGAAGCAAGGCCGGAGGATCTCAGACAAATTCCATTTAGAATCCCACCGTAAAACACATATACAACAGTTTTTATAGTATAGAGGTATGGCATAAATTTCATGCTGCATTACATAATTTCCCCACTATTTGATTGGTTCTTCATATGCAAACCCCTCTGTTACTAGGTAAAACAAATTTTGACCTTGTGATTACTTATCACAAGGTGTTAATGGTGACTTCATTCGTTAATCACAAGATTCTAACAGACTGTCTAGTTTCACTTCCCCTTTTTGTTATTAATACACATAGACACATACACTCAAAGTCACAAGTTGTTTTGACACATTAAAAGCATATGAATGTTGTTCCTGCAAGAAAAACAAATGTTAGTCGATTAATTAAAGTTGATTAATTAAAATTCATTCACAACAGACAAGCACATTCTGTCAAAAATAACATATTGCTGCTGTTGTCCTTTGGCTGACACACGCACGTGCACACACACACACACACACACACACACACACACACACACACACACACACACACACACACACACACACACACACACACACACGTACGTGTGGTTTACTATCTTTGTTGGGACTGTCCATAGACGTATTGGTTATACTTTAAAAACTGTATATTCTATCCCCTTACACTAACCTTACCCCTAAACCTTGATTTGGAAGTCTGCCTGAAGCCTCTAAGACAAACAAGCGCTACAATCAATTTCGTCCCAGTTTGCAGATCACCAACACATGCCATGGTAATAAGATCATGACTGCCACACAGCACTGCAACATTTTCTTACTAAGTATTTTAGTCTTTCTATTAAAATATTTTAACAGCATTAAATCAGGATAAATATACTTTTCAGAATTTTCAGAGATTATATCTTAAATAAAGATAATTTATTAGTAGTAGTAGCATTATTATTGGGCAGCACAGTGTCTCAGTGGGTAGCACTCTCTCCTAATAGCAAGAAGGTCCCTGGTTCAAGTCCAGGCTGAGCCAGGAGTCCTTTATGTGTGGATTTTACATGTTCTCCCTGTGTCTGTGTGGGTTTCCTACAAGTGCTCCGGTTTCTTCCACAATCCAAAAAAAATGCAGTATAGGTGAATTGGAGACACTAAATTGTCCGTAGGTGTGAATGTGTGTGTGTGAGTGAGTCCCACTCCCAAGCCATGTAATTGGGAGGGTTGGGGAAAGACCTGGCAAACCTACCCTGGAAAAAACAATGCCAAGGATATTCATTGAAAGTCTCGATGGCCATAGAATCGCCAAGAGTCAGATATGACTGCAATGGTAATAGATAGTAGCCTATTATTATTATGTTTTTTTTTAAATATATAAATATAATGAAATATTGTGAGGTTTATGCTTAAAAATTATTTTACCATTTATGTAAAAAAAGCTTCTCAAGTACATTCATTCTATTTAAACTATATTTAGACATTTGTTTTTTTTTAAATATTATGTATATTTTAGATTATTATTGTTATCCATAAATTCTCAATTTTCTTTTTAAGTATAAATATAACAATATTGTGTGAGGTTTATGTTTAAAAAATAATTCATGATAAAAATAATGTTTCATTATTTACCAAAATCTTATGCAAGCATGCTTCTAAAGTAAAAGTATTTAAAAGATATTTAAACATTTTTCTTTTACATATTAAATATATGATGATGATGATGATGATGATGGTGATTATTAAGGTTGTTGTTATATAATGTTTTTCCCTGCAGGTGTTTGGTGTTTTTAGCCCCAAATGGGAGGATGGGTAGGTTTAAGGTTGAGGTTAGGGTTAGCTGCCTGGAAGGAGCCATTTGGGGCTAAAAACACCATCGAGCTTGACTGCACTGTATGTATTTACGGTAATTGCAGATTCATAGAACGTGAGTAAAAAGGATTGTCTGTGGCTTAATCTTTTATTAAGACATAGCAAATAGTTGTTTTTGCTTTATTCGACTGTGCTCTCAGTTTAATTTACTGTTCTAGAGTACAAGACCAGCCAATGCTTCCATCAAAAAGACTGAAAAGGCAGAAGATTTTCCTCCTACAGCCACCATATGATCATTGTGATTTCTCCCATTCCTTTTTCCACAAGTGCTTCATCTCCTCCCTCTTATACTGCCTGTCTGTGCATTACACCAATTTTCTATAAAGCACCACATATGTGTCTGTGTGCTCGTCTGAAAAGCATTGTGGTAGTGACAGGCTTCAATTGCCACTATTGATGATGATTACAGGACATTCCCTCCTCTTCCTCCTCCTCGTCCTCTTCATGAGGCTTTGTGGGATTCAGCCACTTCACTCAACAGCTCCACTGTTTGTTTCATTCTGAGTACTTGCAGCCAAACACCTTATTTACCCAAAAGAAAATGAGAAGACTTGACATTGATCCTGTTTGCATTGTTGCATTCAGTTATGTAATCTTGTATATTCACACAAACAGGCATCGTATTGCTAGAGATTGCTGATTGGCTGTATTGTTAATGTGCTTTACTAATTCTAGTTACGACTGGTCATAGCTTTTGAAAATATCACAAATGGGTAGTGTTGCCATTTATTATCATATGTGTACTGTATGTATGTTTTCAGCTTTCAGATCTCATTCAAATGGTCCTTGTTTCATGATTTGCTAATGCATCCAATTACAATAGTTGGTTTCTCTAAATTCTATAAACCTCTTTATGTTCTTTTTTCCAGCCGCCCAGTTACATCACCACCATTGTGGTAAGGATTCAGTGCACCAATGAGCTGGTGGGAACGGTTATTCTGCATGAAGTACGGATAGTGGTGAGGGACAAAAATGACAACACGCCTCGTTTCCAGCAGCCTCGTTACTATGTATCAGTTAATGAGGTGAGGCCTGAAAACTTATGCACTGCCTCGTCTCCTCTCTGTCTCTCTGTCAATTCAATTTCTATTTAATGTGCATAGTATGCAAATGTTCTATATTCATGGGATACCTGGACAACCTGCCTCATTTGACAAAATGTGCAACAAAACAACAAAGCATTGTGGTGGGTATGGTATCTGGCAATGCAATGTGATGAATGAACCAGAAGAAATTGCAGCTGGGAATTTATATATAGTATTATTGTTTAAAAGTTTGGGGTCAGAGTGAGATTTTGTTTTATTTTAAAGAAATTATTACTTTTATTCAGCAAGGATGCATTAACTGAATAAAAAGTGACAGTAAAGTATATATATATATATATATATATATATATGTATGTATGTGTGTGTGTTTGTGTGTGTGTGTGTGTGTGTGTGTTATATATAATATAAAATGCTTACTGGGTAATAATGGAACAACAGTTAAAAAAAAAAACTATTGCTTACAAAAGGAACTGCATTTTCATTGTTTAAAATAAAATATTTTTATCATAAGGGACAATAAAAAAACTTTGTGCATCAAAACACTCATTTAGAAAAAAAAAGAAAAAAAAAAGAACTTGATTTTCAAAAGTCAACGAATTTGCGATAGCTGAATGTAACTTTTTTTGACAAGCCAAAAATTTCACTCGTCATTTATTTAAGCCACAAAATAAACTTCATTCCGGAAAAAAAAATTTATAATGAACTACAAAAAGAAATTTGAACATCACTAGCATGTTTTTTTATTACCCAAATATAAACCATGGTTCACCCCTTACGCACGTTACCATGTCCGTCAAAAACCACACTCATGGGCAAACACACTCAAGGGCTTCAATCACTTCACTGAATACTTGCCAGGTAAGAAATACATTTTTTCAACATGCTGTCTGTCAGAGACAATAACGTGCATAAAACATAGCACATAATACATAATTGTACTTTACTCGCTGAAATTGAATGGAAATAATCAGGGAACTGAGTGAAATACTTGCATGCTAAAGAGAGTCCAATTGAAAAATTCGCCCGGTTAGTGCACATTGTTCAACGTGTTGTTTTGAATGACATTTTTATGCACAAACTACGCATTTTGATTCTGACTTTCTCTATTCTGGACTGATCAAGAACAGAACATCAAGAACTCATTAAGAATTTTTTCATAATTTTGGCAATAGATAAATTATTGATCTTGTTAATGATTAACGATGAGTCCCTGTAGTCGCCCAATTCGCCTCTCATATGCTGATACAATATATATTATAAACTTGACAGGTGATTTTTTTTTATAAAATGTAGTTTGATCACTATCTTCTCAGTTTTTTAAAAGGCAATTATCAAAGTCAAATAAAATGTTGTTT
The DNA here is from genome assembly GCF_949319135.1 of Squalius cephalus. NCBI lineage: Eukaryota > Metazoa > Chordata > Actinopteri > Cypriniformes > Leuciscidae > Squalius > Squalius cephalus. The sequence continues at coordinate 12,604,660 of NC_137142.1, forward strand.
AATTTTCCAATAAAAGATGGTCAGATTTTTAAATGATTTGTTACATTTAATTACCCCTTAGCCGATTTTGACACACACACACACACACACACACACACACACACACACACACACACACACACACACACACACACACACACACACACAGTATATAGAGAGAGTTAAGCTGACACATATAAAGATATACAGTCATTGTGTAGTCTGTTGGCGTACTCCATCAGTTATTCAGATCTAAAACCATCCCCCTTTTGGCATTGGCTCAAAATTATACTTTAAATTATGCACGCGCACACACGCCTGACCCTCCTCTCCACAAGTTCAGATATCAGGACTATTTTTAAATGTAATGGCTTTCATTTATTTGGAATACGTTTGAATAACTTCCGTGAGCGTGTACGTGTTGGGGGTGTGTAAAAGCTTGGCTTCTTTATGCTTGTCAATCTTTCTACTCACCTTGAAGTCGAATATGCTGTCATTCTTTTCTTTCTGCCTCTCTCCTCCTTTACATGTGAAATGAGAAAGAGAGGGAGGATAAATACAGTGAAGTGATGAAGTCAGAGGGGAAAGTACCAGGTAGTGGTAGCAGATGTGATCATGTGAGTTGCTTTTGGCAGTGCCTTGGTTTTTGGGTTTTCTGCGTGATTTTGAGCCCCAGATGCAGTGTACTGTAGACTGATACTGTATTTGTGGGTCCTCAGAGATGCTGACATTGACCTCAGAATTCCAATCAAGATGAGATTAGCTCCAGATTGTCAGGTTGTTTTCCAAAAATTGTTTTGGCTTCATCCCTTCCATCTCTTCAATTATTCAATGTAACATGCAATTACATGGGATATTGCACATTGTGGTCACAGCAGAAAGACATTCAAATGGCTGAATAAAAACATATACGGTTTAAAAAATATTTTCAATTATCATTTTGAAAAACTCTACTTTGTAATACAGTTTTGTGGTTTCCCCAATTATTATTATTATTTTTTATTTATTTTTTCGGCTTTTGCAAATAAGTATAATACAAGCAGAAGTGATTAATCCAGCATTTTTTATCAAAAGATAATGCAAGAATTACTCATTTGTAAAATGTTTTTGAATTTGTTTGAAAATATCATAAGAGATTTGAAGATTAATGCTACCATTTGTCTTTTTGTAATATCTTCCACCATATTGACAATCAATTTAAATTATGAATTTACTGTCACTGCTGTAATTGGTTCCTATTACCTTTCAATTATGTGTAACACCACTGACAGATGAGTATGCCAGCTATGGGTAAATCATTAATATATGTTTTAAAAATCGGAAATTGTTTTAATGAGACTTTATATATAATAAGAAAGAAGGGAAATTATTTAATATAGCACATTGTAGGTTAAATGTATTATTGATATGTTAACTCAGGAAAAATGCCAGATGGAAATGTTACCGTATCTGTAGAATGAACCTAACCTGTTATTTTAATTTCAGTAGTGTGTGTATTTGTGTGCAGGTTGTGCTCTCTCTTTCCGTTTTGACTTTCGCTGTCTGTTGTTTTCTCCTTGTTTTTTTTTTCTTCTGTCTGTCGTTTTCTTTGTATTTTTTTCTTCCTCTTATGTTCTCGTCTAGTCTGTCTTCTAAGGGGATCAAAAAGGAACACACACACACACACTATATGGGTCACATGGGTCACAGCATAGTTTGGTTACACAAGCATAGTTGCTGTGTTGTTACACAAGCATATAGCCAGTGTCTGATGTTTGTTTATTGTGTTTTTTAATGATATCTCTCTAGCTCACTCCTGTCGGTACCACCATCTTTACCGGCTTCTCAGGAAACAATGGAGCAACGGATATTGACGACGGACCAAACGGACAGATTGAATACGCCATTCAGTACAACCCAAATGACCCGGTATTTCCTCAGATCAAACAGACCTTCTGCAGTTACACTCAAGTTCTTCATTGTAATTAATGATTAATTTAGTGACATTATGCATGAATATTGAACTTTCAAACTGTCATGTTTTATTTAAAATACTGCAATCTCTCTTTTTATCTCTCCGCTTCAGATGTCAAACAGGACCGTGCAGGTTGCTGGGACTCTGTCTGGTAACATTGTTTTGGCAGAGCGGCTGAACTATGAGGAGAGAACTCGCTATCTAATTATAGTCCAAGCCAATGTAAGATTATTAACACATAAAACATCCTTCACTGTAATACAATGATTTCACAGCGATCTTGTACTCTTAATGCATGTAAGAGGATTGTTTCAGGGCAAATACAACTTAAGCTATATTGACATGCTGTTAATTATTAGAGATAATACATTTTAAAATTGTGTTTACAATAATGCACTTACAAATACTGTTGAAGTCTTTAGGGCAAGGCAGCCCAAAAGCTTAAACACTTCACGTCATCATGAGACTAGCATGATAAAATACCTTAATAACCGTAGCCTATATGTAATCGTAACGCTTAGATCCACAGAAGACAAAGATTATAAAAGAACATAAGATTTTTTATGAACTCAGAATAACAAGCCAACAAACGAAACAGTGTGCTAGTGCACAGACAGTAACTGACAACGAATTGAGGGACCAAAGGAACTTAAATAGTGGTACAAACAATTTAATAAGGAGACACAGCTGAACTTAGAGGACTAATCATATTAGTTACCATGACAACTCATAAGCGGCGGGAAACTAGACAAAGGAAACTCATGTGACTGAATGAAAACAAAACAAACTGAACGTGACAGTAATATATTGACGCTGTTAGACAGAAACCTTGTATCTCCAAAAATGCTACTTTTCGGGAAATGGATTAAACACAATAGAGGCGGTGGCGAAGTTGTGAGGTTTTTCTGACAGTTTGAGGAGCCAATGGAGTTACAAGTTATAGTCACAAGTTCTTTTTAAATCTTTTCATAGGTTAAACATTTGCAAAACCTACCGACAGACGTAAAGGGTGACTGATAGTAATGATTTATGAGTAAAAGAAAATTCGTCCAATATTGACAATATGTAATATGTAACTGAAGGTATACAGGTGAATGCTATTGGAAATTGTATTTATTTATTTATTTATTGGTTACTTTGGCTTTAGTATAGTTGTTTGAGAGTTTGTGTTTAAAATTTCAGTTTGCATTTGAGAGTGTTTGACATTGCATTTGAGAGTTTTTCAATTTGCGTTGGTGAGGTTATACTTTTGAATTTGTACTTTCAAGTTTATGTTTGAGAGTTTTGTGTTTGGGAGTTTGAGAGTTGAGAGGAAATAGCACTTGCAAGTTTACAGTGGAGTTTTTGCATTTGTGAGTTTGTGTTTGAGAGTTTTTGAGTTTATTTTTGAGGGTTTGTGAGTTTGAATTTGTGATTGTGAGTACTGTGCATAAGTTACATAAGCTGCTTAGAGCTACACTGCCAATAGTACAACTTTAAAGCTCAATAAATTTTCAAACACAAGTAATATATAAGTGCTTTAACAAAAATATGAGATTAATATTTATGCTTTTAACCAATACCTTGCCCAATTGACTTCCACTGTGTTACTATAAACACAGTTTTTGATGTTGTATACCTCAATTTGTTGTAAACCACAATATTGCTTTAAAATCGAACCAATGGGCATAAACTCATGCTCGCAATCAAAAGGTTACTGATTCGATCCCTGTAAGGAGTGAGCGATGAGCTGTAAGTTACTTTGGATAAAGATGTCTGCTAAATGAGTACTTACTCGGTAACATTTCCTGTAGATAAAAAAATAACCTTGACTTTTTGGTCAACCGGTGTCTGGCCTGTTAGGTTGCCAGTTTGCACAATGCACTTTTTTAAAATTCCAGGCACCTCCGTATAGCTGTCACTGAATAACCGGCATCCTGATTCACTTCCAAATGCATCCCTTCACCGTCACATGAGCTGCATACACAACTAGCTTTAAACCCGTCTAGAACAGCATCTCTGTGAGGTGTCCAGACCCCAGAGGCCATAAGCATGTTTTCATAGAGCCAAATGGCTCAAATAAATGCCTTACATCAGGGCTGCAACCGCTCTCCTTGAAGAAAATCGAATCATTTCAGGATGTGAAAGATGAGGGGATGGGTTTGTTACTGAGTTCTCTCTCAAACATTGAAATCTTATTGGAGGAAAGAATAAACTTTGATTCTAAATATTTATTTAGACCCTAATACAGCTTGGTGAATTAGATTTTACTACATTTATATTTTGTGATTAATTTACCTATATATTTTATTTATTAATTTGTTGGTCTATAAAGTTTATAGTTTATAAAAGGTTGGAGGTTCAAAGTGATACAATTGTTGATATACAGTACACATTATATATGTTCATTAATTAAGCTTTAAGTAAAAAAAAAAATGCTTGTAGGAATATTTAAATAAGAAAATAGAGTAGATTGTTTAAGAATTTATATATATATATTTTGGGGAAAATTATTGTCCTTTCACCTATTTCTATGCTCTCATTATCCTTTTTGTTGTCTCTCTGTATACAGATCTGTGAACGTTGTATCTGAAGGTCTAGGTATCTATGGTAACATGCCAGCTTTTTTCTTTCTAGGACCGGGCTCCGTTTCCAGGAAGTCGTCGCACAGCAACCACTACTCTAACTCTGGATGTTTCGGATGGAGATGATCTAGGTCCCATGTTCCTCCCGTGTGTTCTGGTCAACAACACACAGGACTGTAACCCCATCACATACCGTGTGGCTATTCCTGAGCTCACTGACCTGGTAAGAACTCACAGAAAACCTCAGAGGTCTTCAAATGTTGAACATTCCCTCCATTACTTAAGGAGGGGTGGGGGTTAAGGCCTGAATTACCAGATCTTAAAAACTTGACCAAGATGGTCTTCAACTTGATCTAGGCCAGCGTTTCCAAACCGGGGTGCCGTCTGGCGAGAGCAGGGGTGTCGTGTAAAAACTCCATCCAACATTTTAAAATTGGTAAATGTGTAAAAAATAAATATATTATGTACCATCAATCTCGGATGTCTCTAATAACAACAAATAACACATACAAATTTATAATAAAAATGCAAATCGTTTAGTTTTTAGGTTGCGCATAATTTCTTTCCTGTGCATCATTCCCAGTGCGTACACATAAAGCTGCTATTGTCACAACGACACTAGTGTAGGGTATTTTTTGAAAAATTTTAATGGGTGTCATGGCTGAAAAAAGGTTGGGAAACACTGATCTAGGCCATCTAATGACCATGGTTTCTTGCTGGTCCCAAATGGTTATTTTAAAACTAGAAGCAACATAAAATCAACTACCGCCTTAAGATAGTTTTACCTGGATTTTCCAGCAAGGATGTTGTCAGATCCTGCTTTCAGTCATGGGCTATGACTATGATGCTGTATGCAACAGCTGGCATAGCAAGATATAAAACCAGAAAGATGTCTTAACTTGACTGAAATACTTCATCTGTGACCCATTGAGCAGGACAGGGTGACCTGAGGCTATACAGTGGGCAGCCCTGGATAGATGCTATGCTCTCTTAGAGAAAGGCTTTGAGTGCTTGAGAGCAGGGTATGTGCATGGGATTGTGCCTTGAACTATAAAGAAAGAAATAAACTATGCAATGTATGCGTATTAATAATTCAGTCCCACACAGCAAGCCTATGCACCACTCACTGACTGTTTGATGTACAATACCATTCAAGAATTTGGGGCAATTTTTTTATGTTTTTGAAAGATTTATCTTATGCTTGTTTGATTAAACATACAGAAACAGTAATACTGTCGGTTATGCAAAACTGTTTTCAAATCGCCTTTGTGTAAACTACAAAAATGTGGATTTGTGAAAACGGAGACGTCATATTACGCGTTCAGTCTATAGGCACGCAAGTTTGTCTTTACAAAGTAACATCACAAACTATTGTCCTGGCTGTCTAACAGCAGTTTTTATCTTTTTCGCGAATCCGCCTGAACAGAGCTCATTTTAAAAGCAAAGGAAAAACATTTTAGTACATCATTGTCATGTAAACGTAGCCTAAAACAACTGTTTTCTATTTAAATATATTTTAAAATGTAATTTATGTATGGCAAAGCTGAATAACTGACATTCTTTAGTGTCACATGATCCATCAGGAATCATTATTATATGCTGATTTGATGCTCAAGAAACGTCTCGGTTACGTATGTAACCCTAGTTCCCTGGAGAGGGAACGAGACGCTGCGTCGAAACGCTGTGGGAAGCAAGTCGATCATGGGCATGCCGGGAGTATGGCAGGGTGACGCAGCATCTCATTTCATCTTCAGGGAACTAGGGTTACATTTTACTTTTTTCCACCGAAAGCACCTGCGCCCCTGGATTGGAGCCGAGGTCCAGGTAATAAAGCCTCATGAATGTATGCAGTGAGGATGAGCCTACCACATCACAAACATCTTGGGGGGAAACTTCTTACAGTAATGCTTTGGAAGCATCCATACTCCTAGTACAGGCCCGTACTCTAGGTCTTACAGTATTAGTAGGAACCTTAGGAACGTAACCTGGTCTAAGGGTGAAGAAAACCCTTTACCATACCAGGAGCAAATTCCATGCACGAGGGAGATACCGAAAATGCTTGAATGTCTCCAATTCTCTTGAGAGACGAAATAGCAAGGAGAAAGACTTATCAGTAAAAAACTACCTCAGTGGGCTCAAATAGAGCTAGGGAGAGGCCTTCTAGTACAACAGCCAAGTCCCATGTCGGCACCCTCTTGCGGACTGCTGGCCTCAGCCTCAAAGGGACGTGTTAAGCAGCTAGTGCCGCCAGTTACACCTTCAGTGTGAAGGGGGATAACCCTGCAGAAAAGCGCTCCTCCAGGAACTCCAGCACTGCACCCACTGGGCAGTTAATCGGGTCCAGCTGGTGCTCTCCACACCAGGAAGTGAGAAGTCTCCACTGCAAGGCATACAGTTTTCTTGTGGATGGAGCTCTGGAGTGGAGAATGGTCCCCACAACCTCAGTTGAGAGACCAGAACTTATGAGCTGGGTCCCCTCAGAAGCCAAGCCCACAGTTTCCACAGTTCTGGGCGGGGGTGAAGGATCGACCCTCTCGCCTGAGAGAGTAGGTCCCTCCTGATCTCCAGAGGAGAGCCGTCGATTAGAGACACTAGGTCCGCAAACCATACTCGGGCCGGCCAGAATGGGGCTACTAGCAGTAGACTGCCCCATCCTGGCAAACCCTTTACAGAACTCCTGGGAGCAGAGCAATCGGGGAAAATGCGTACAGACGTGACCTCGGCCACCTCTGCACCATAGCGTCCAACCCCAGAGGAGCTGCAGGACCCAGCGAGATATACAGTGAGGAAAATAAGTATTTGAACACCCTGCTATTTTGCAAGTTCTCCCACTTAGAAATCATGGAGGGGTCTGAAATTGTCACCGTAGGTGCTTGTCCACTGTGAGAGACATAATCTAAAAAAAAAAAATCCAGAAATCACAATGTATGATTTTTTAACTATTTATTTGTATGATACAGCTGCAAATAAGTATTTGAACACCTGAGAAAATCAAAGTTAATATTTGGTACAGTAGCCTTTGTTTGCAATTACAGAGGTCAAACGTTTCCTGTAGTTTTTCACCAGGTTTGCACACACTGCAGGAGGGATTTTGGCCCACTCCTCCACACAGATCTTCTCTAGATCAGTCAGGTTTCTGGGCTGTCGCTGAGAAACACGGAGTTTGAGCTCCCTCCGAAGATTCTCTATTGGGTTTAGGTCTGGAGACTGGCTAGGCCACGCCAGAACCTTGATATGCTTCTTACAGAGCCACTCCTTGGTTATCCTGGCTGTGTGCTTCGGGTCATTGTCATGTTGGTAGACCCAGCCTCGACCCATCTTCAATGCTCTAACTGAGGGAAGGAGGTTGTTCCCCAAAATCTCGCAATACATGGCCCCAGTCATCCTCTCCTTAATACAGTGCAGTCGCCCTGTCCCATGTGCAGAAAAACACCCCCAAAGCATGATGCTACCACCCCCATGCTTCACAGTAGGGATGGTGTTCTTGGGATGGTACTCATCATTCTTCTTCCTCCAAACACGTTTAGTGGAATTATGACCAAAAAGTTATATTTTGGTCTCATATGACCACATGACTTTCTCCCATGACTCCTCTGGATCATCCAAATGGTCATTGGCAAACTTAAGACGGGCCTTGACATGTGCTGGTTTAAGCAGGGGAACCTTCTGTGCCATGCATGATTTCAAACCATGACGTCTTAGTGTATTACCAACAGTAACCTTGGAAACGGTGGTCCCAGCTCTTTTCAGGTCATTGACCAGCTCCTCCCGTGTAGTTCTGGGCTGATTTCTCACCTTTCTTAGGATCATTGAGACCCCACGAGGTGAGATCTTGCATGGAGCCCCAGTCCGAGGGAGATTGACAGTCATGTTTAGCTTGTTCCATTTTCTAATGATTGCTCCAACAGTGGACCTTTTTTCACCAAGCTGCTTGGCAATTTCCCCGTAGCCCTTTCCAGCCTTGTGGAGGTGTACAATTTTGTCTCTAGTGTCTTTGGACAGCTCTTTGGTCTTGGCCATGTTAGTAGTTGGATTCTTACTGATTGTATGGGGTGGACAGGTGTCTTTATGCAGCTAACGACCTCAAACAGGTGCATCTAATTTAGGATAATAAATGGAGTGGAGGTGGACATTTTAAAGGCAGACTAACAGGTCTTTGAGGGTCAGAATTCTAGCTGATAGACAGGTGTTCAAATACTTATTTGCAGCTGTATCATACAAATAAATAGTTTAAAAAATCATATATTGTGATTTCTGGATTTTTTTTTTTAGATTATGTCTCTCACAGTGGACATGCACCTACGATGACAATTTCAGACCCCTCCATGATTTCCAAGTGGGAGAACTTGCAAAATAGCAGGGTGTACAAATACTTATTTTCCTCAATGTATTTGGTAGACATTTCCAATCTGCCAGAAGATCTACAAAGCATACCAGTCTCTCGAGACTGGCCTCTGTTATATTTCGAACAGCAGGCACAGTGCCCTGAAGCGGCGCACCGGCAGGGAACAAATGGCCTGACACTGACCCTCTGCGCCCCAGCATGAAGGCGGGGTGGCAGACCAGCCCCATGAGGGCACCGAGGGGAGACAGGATCCGTATAATGAGGTGGAAACCGTCTTCCCCACGGAGGGGTGTACCCTCAGAATCCCGACACCACTGGCGTCAGGGCTTCTTGGCCTACTTAGAGAAAATAACGGTCCTCAGAACCGTTTTACCATAAGTACGGATTTTAGAAAGGGCACAAAGCACTCGGCACGTGCCCTTACCATAAGCATGGATTTTAGAAAGGGCACGAAGCATTCAGCGCGTGCCCTTACCATAAACATGGATTTAGAAAGTGCATAGTATTTTATGCAACTAAAAAGCCAGAAAGATATTGAATTAAATTTCTCAAATTTAAATGCAGCCAGTAACAATCAGACACGTATTTCATAGTCTGAATTACAGGCTGAATAGTCATAATTGAATAGAAAAAGAATCATAGCTTGCAAACACACATTTCAGTTGTGTTAATAGGAAAAAAGGGTGTTTGGTGTTTTTAGCCCCCAATGGCGCCTTCCAGGCAGCGAGGGGATGGGTAGGTTTAAGGTTGAGGTTAGGGTTAGCTGCCTGGAAGGAGCCATTGGGGGCTAAAAACCATCGAGCAGGAAAAAGAGAGAAAGGGGAACTCCTTCAGCTCAGTTTCCTCCGCATTATAAATATATTGCGGACCGAGGCAACGTGAGATCCGAGCCGTAGATTCTTTATGTTGACCCATAATCTACGTGCTACCTCAGCAAGCATGAGATCCGAGCTGGTTAAGACTCAACAGGAGCGGAGCTAAAACTTCAGATAGTGCATGTGTTTTTCTACAGCGTTCTCAACTGTCTCACAACAATGCTCATATTAAAAATAAAAATCTGCCTGCCTCTATGGGAATTTAACATAGGGGTGTCCAAACTTATGCACCCTGTATTTTAAGGAAGAACATTTATTTATTTACGATACATTATTAATTCACAAAGAAAATTGGTGTCCTTAAAGGTTGGATTTTTCCTAATTTTTTTAATTAAGGCATTAAGTTCAATTTCCAAATGATGATTTTTTATTCCTCTCTTTAGTCAACTTTAGCATGGGTGTCTAAACTTATGCATAGCACTGTATATATATTAGGGGTGTAACGGTTCACAAAATTCAGGTTCGGTTCGATATGATACACTTGTCACTGTTCGGTTCGGTACGTTTTTGATACAGCAAAAAGAAAGAAATGCCAAAGAAATATCCTTGATTAAATTTTTTTTTATTCTTTTTTTTATTAAAACTAACATCATAAAGTATGTTTTTTTTTACTTTGAGCAATTCTAGAGCTATAATTGACTCTTCTTAGGAGCATACAAAATAAAACAGCTCCTTGGAAAAAATTAAATGTAATATTGTAGAAGTTCAGATTAACATTTGAGGGCAGCAATTGTATTCATAATGTCAAAATAAAACCGACGTAATGTTACTTGAAAGCATTATAGCCTACTATTCCTGCCAAACTTCCATGGTTGCAGTTAGTGTTACTACAGTAAATCCATGGTGAATGTTGCAGATCTTTGGACACTGGATAGTTCATTCATGGCACAATGTTTCTTCCTGGTTTCCACACGCTGTTTGATCCGTTAATAACGGAGAAATGTGAATGTTTCTCACTAGATCTCGCAGCAATGTTATTACTTCTGTGGCGAATTCAAATGCTTTCTTTACTGGTTCTCTTATTAGCGCTGTGTAGTAACAGTGTCGCATGATCACGATCGGCTCGTGCTGCTTTGGTCCAAACTGATAAACGGTCCTTCAACTACACAATAACGAGCAGTTTCATTCCGCTTGCATTACGTTTGCCATTTGATGTTGGGCAATGCTGTGGTCGCGCCGGCGTCACATTATGAGTGCGCTTGCCACGCACAACGCGCCTACATTTGAAATAACGAAATTTTGGTCGGCAGGAAAAATGGTAAAACAAACCGTTCGTTCGGTTTGAAAATGCGTACCGAAAACCGAACCGAAAGCCGCGTACCGAACGGTTCAATATGAATACGCGTATCGTTACACCCCTAATATATATATATATGGGTGAAAACTCCTGCCTGGCAAATTCTAAGACAGACACAAAACACCAGGGACATAGATTCACATAGAGCGCTTGCTGAAGACACAGATGCTGACGCTGTTTGGTTCAGCTGTGCTTTATAGTCTCCTGGTCGAAGACGTCACATGACGTTCTGTCACGCCATTGGACTAGTTTCATATGTGCTTCATGACGCAATCACGCAGAGGTGTTCCCAAAGCATTTCGACGCAGCTCGAGTTCCCTTGAAAGGGAACAATGCTTATTATTATCAATGTTGAAAGCAGTTGTGCTGTCTAATATTTTTGTGGAAACCTTGATACATTTATAAATAAAAGTATAAAAGTATTAATGTCATCATTGCTGACCTCAATATGTATATTGCACACTGAAATGGTATAAAAAATCAGCAGTTGTTATATAAGAATGTTTGACTGCAGAATGTAGCAAATGACAGTGTATTTTGAGGGGTCAACACTCCAATCATGAACATTTGGTTATCTTCTTGTAATAATCACATCATGGACTCTTGCAGGACATTTTGAAGTCTTCACTGGACATTGTATGGACCTGCTCAGTATTTGTGTCATAGTGTTGTTGATGTTTTCTTGACCCTTTACTAGTTAAATGTCAGTCCTTTCATATTTCCCATCATACGTTGCTCTACTGACCTGTGCTTGGCTAAAGATGAGACTCATACAGCAGGGACAGGAAGGGTGAGAAACGAGGGATTTAGATGAGATAAGATGATGAAAGTTAGCTGGTACAGATTGAATGAGATCAGGGACAGGGAGTAGAGAAAAAGCAGGATGAGGCCCTCAGTAAAACCACAGGGTTCATCACTCATCAAAGCCAAGATGTGAAGGTTTGATGAAGTCAGAACCCAGTTGAGGTGAGATAGGGTGGGCAGACCTCTGAGGAGATGGGTCGTTCTGGAACCAAACCACATGGAGAAAATAAAAACGGCCAAGGCTGATCTTTGCTAAGGGGGGACTTTTGTAATTTATGCTAAAAATGTTTTCCACTGCAGAAGCTGCGTTCCCAACGGCTGCCAGTTTCTGCACTGAATAAATGTGCTGCAGATTTGCTTCATTTCCAGCAGTTTAACTTTCTCTTTTTGCATTCTGCTTACTGCAGTTCTTGCATTTTTACAGAGACAATCTCTTTTGTTTCTTTGCTTTTCCTGCTGTTCTATGATTGTCTCAGAAAATATGAAGGATTAGTGTGTGTGAGGGAATCCATTTTGTTTAGATCATTTTTGTTGGATTTTAGTGCATCTTCTATTCATTCTGTTAATCTGCCATTACTGTTTATTTGGAGAAGCATATTAGTACACAACTCCTACCCTTTCTGCAGTAGGCCTGTATGAATACCGAATATGTAAATGTTCTGTGCAAAAATACTATGATATAAGTCTTTATTTAATCTGTCAAAAGTTAAGTAAATAAATATTAAAATAAAGCACGGTTTAAAATTCAAACTGCAGTATAAAAGTTTGGGGTCAGTAAAAATGTATATTTTGTTCACCAATGCTGCATTAATTTGATAAAAAAAATGTAATTAAATAAAAACCACAGTAAACACATTAGTATTGTGAATTAAAAAAAAAAAAAAAACTTCTATTTGAATATATTTGAAAATGTAATTTATTCCTGTGAATTTTCAGCATCATTACTCCAGTCTTCAGTGTCACATGATCCTTCAGAAATCATTTTAATATGATGATTTGGTGCTCAAGAAACATTTCGTATTATAGTCAATATTGAAAACAGTTTTGCTGCTTAATATTTTGTGGCAATCGTAAAACCTTTTTTTTTTTTCTTTTTTTTTTTTTCAGGAATCTGAATAGAAAGTCATGTAAACAGCATTTATTTACAATTGAAATATTGTGCAACATTATAAATATTAAAATAAATTTGAGATATTCTTGCTGAATTAAAAAAAACTGATGGTAGTATTTATTTATTTATTTGCGATAATTTATTTCTCTCACTAAATTAAACATGCATAATGGGGTGATGTGACTGCAATGCAGAATACTATGATTTGAAATGACTGTTCTGAATGGATGCATTGTGCAACGCTTTAAAAAGTTGTATGCTACATTGTAGTCACACAATCTCATTACCTTGCATGTTTGCAACTGGCTTGTTATCTTCTCATACATACTGAAAATGCACATGCTACACACAGTATACTTTATACTGCAGGAATTGTAAGAGTAGTGTTTTAATACGTTATTGCAAACATATTCTGTATCAATACATAATGCGTTCTGTTTCAGATATTGTTTTTAAATAATTAAACCAGAAGTCAGTGTGTAATGCGCAGTATGCAGTAAGCATTCTGCTAGCGTTCCATTCCGAACAGTTTCTTTCTCATTTCCTTTGGCAGGAATAGTGGTAATTAATGGGGTCACATATTTCACAATTAGTGCTGGGATATGGTTCGAAAGTCTTTTTCCTGTCTCCAGGCACAGATTAATCGGCCTAATGCCTGCTGGAGGGGGGATTATGGGTAGTTTTAAATGTCTCAGGTGGACAAGAATTCTGATTTACAGCGCTCACATATTTAACATTGTGTGCTTGTATTTAGACTGCCATTTTAATGAAGCACCCGTCCCAAAGGAGATGCTTCTTATTATCATATCTGCTAGAGGCCATATTTGTCTGCATGAAATGCACACTCACAGATTAGTACAGTCAAGTGTCCCAAGAGTTTTGCTTTTAGCCCAGAGGAAAACTCTCCTCAGTGGATGCTCTTTGATAGCTCAAGACTTAATGGAGATCTCCAAATGTTTTATTTATGCACCAGCTTTGTTTGGAGAATTTTTTTGAGAAATAAAAGTATACAGATGAGATCATTTGTTGACATACACAAAAAAGTATAGAGATACAGGTAACACTTTACAATAAGGTTACATTTATTAACATTAGTTAACTAAAAAATCTTCTTAAGAATTTATGGTAACACTTTAATTTAGGATAAAATTCTCACTACGAACTAGTTGCTTATTAGCATGCACATTACTAGGATATTGGCTGTTTGTGCCTTATTCTGCATGATCATATTCTACATCCATTAACCCTACTCAATACCTAAACTTAACTTTTTAAGTTATTGAGGCAAAAGTCATAGTTAATCGTGAAAATTGGACCCTAATCTAAAGTGTTACCGAATTTATTAATCTTAGATAATGTTAATTTCAAAATGTACTAATACATTATTAAACTGACAATGAAATGTTGTATTTTTATTAACTAATGTTTATGTATAAATACTGCAACAAATGTATTCTCATTGTTAATTAATGTTAGATCATGCATTAACTAACATTAACTAATGGGAACTTTTGGTAAAGTGTTACCGGGATATAAAAGCAATATGGATAGCATTGTTCAGATTGTTTGGTTTTTGGTGAATTTGCAACTTTTGCATTCAGTCGAGGCTGAAAAAAATAGAAATAAAAAATGTATTGACATTACATATTGAACTTATTTAGCCAACTTTGATTTCATAGTCAACTATTTCTGTCTCCGTTTTTTCTAGAGTAAAGTGAACCCTCTGAATGTGACTCCTCCCATTCGAGCCATAGACCAGGACAGAAACATCCAGCCGCCCTCGGACAGACCCGGAATCCTGTACTTCATACTGGTTGGTAGGTACTTCAATGCAGATATTTTACAAGTGTTGAAAAATAGACACACAAGTCATTCTATAATTTAGATTACATTTCATTTTCATTGATGAGAATGAATTATTTGCCATAGACTATTTTTTTTATCATAATTTAACATTAAATGTGTCAGAGGAGACTGAGTTGTAACTCTTTAGAATACTGTTCCATCTTTAATGAATAACAGGAACAAATGAGTGACGAAATATATTAACATTCTAGTAACTGCTATTTTAACTAACAAAAAACTTTCCTTCGCTTTACTATTAGCTAATCAGTAACTACTATTTTCCTCATACCTCGCAGAGAACTAGTAAGAACTACTATTACAGGTTCAAAACTAATGTTAATAATTCATTATTAATTCTAAAGTGTAGATCATGCCCAGTCAACTGTTACTTGCATCAGCTATATTTTACATTTTAAATATCTATATTGCTGCTTCTGATATTCTTTCAGGGTATAGTTTACAGAATGGAGTTTTACATGTCTTAAAACTATTAAAATGATCTTTAAAGTAGATATCTGATTAAAAAAAAAAAAAAAAAAAAAAAATCTTGTCCTTAGCGACCATGCTGAGAATCTTACACGGATATCTGCAAAAAAAATACAATTCTCAGAGGTCTTTTAAAATAATCTCTGTACATATGGCAGAATAGATACCAAACACTGAATATTTGAGTCACTTAAAATGTAAACCTTAATCAGTTTATGTAGTGGCATGCAGTTTGTCTGTAACATAGTTGACAAACTCACCAGGGAAAACACCTTTTTTTATTTGTAATATCAAAAATGGTGTTCAAAGATTAAGCTTGGCAACTAGCAGATAAGTTGTACTGATAGAATATATCAACTGAAACCATTTGTTGTATTATTGAGAAAGCATAATGTTTTTACACTTTTTCGCTGATGTGAAATGTACTCTAATTAGAATGACATATACACAACTGCACTCTAACTTATGTTTCCATACATTTGAAATAGAATTCATGCATTTTGAAATAGAAACTCAGTTATTTAATACATGTTTAAAGGGTTTAAATGTTACATGTTTTCCCCTCAGAATTAAACATCTGTTGTTGTTGTTGTTGCTGTATTTATAAAGACTCCAGACTAAAGAAATTGGGATGGGACATAAAATTCCCTTTTATTATGTATTCAATGGCTTAGTAGTAGATAACCCCCCTGATAATAACACAAGTTTTGTGTCTCTCTGTACTGCGTTTCAGGTCAACCTTCTGCATACACAGAATTCTTCTCCCTCAACAGGAGCACAGCTGAGCTGCGTCTGCTGAAGCCTGTGGACAGAGAGCTTTACCAGCGCTTCTCTCTCGTCATTAAGGTCATTATATCATCAGGTTATCGGCTCTAGATGACTGTGAAGATAAGAGGGGTTCATTGAACGCCCTGCTCGCTGTTTCCAGAGGCTCTTATATTTGAGCACCAATAAGAGTGTCATCATTTTTACAATATTATTGGCTGTATGTTTTACAACCAGAATAACACCAGGTATTAACTGCAGTATATTTCTGGAAATATCTTTATATTACAGCAATATCATCATTTGAACACACTTTCTATATGTACACACTATTACTATTGTTCTCTTCAATAACCTACAGTATGTAGGCAGCAGCATAATAATAATAATAATAATATGTTTATTTTATATAGCGCCTTTCTGAGGACTCAAGGTCGCTTTACAATAATTACAAGTACACATAACATAGAAACATGACATAGAGACGATACATAAACTGTGAAGGTTAACATAGTAGAGGTATAGTACATATAGAATCTGAACATTCAGGGGTCAGGGAAACAAGTGACAAAAAGATGTGTTTTAATGTGGGTTTTGAAGTCTTGTAGTGATGAGAGATTGCGGATTTGTTGTGGAATTGAATTCCAAAGAGTTGGGGCAGCGGTGCAAAATGCCCTTCCACCAAATGATGATAGTTTGTGCCGTGGGGTTGTCAACAGACCGGTATCAGATGATCTAAGTGTGCGGACAGGTGTGTATGTATGGATGAGGTCAGAGATATAGTTTGGGGCAAGACCATGGAGTGCTTTGAATGTAATAAGGAGTATCTTGTACTGAATGCGATAGCGGATGGGTAACCAATGTAGACTGCGTAAGATGGGAGTAATGTGGGAAGATTTCTTGGTGTAAGTGAGGACTCTGGCGGCAGAGTTCTGGATATATTGAATTTTATTTAATGATGAGTTTGGTAGGCCATAGAAAAGAGAATTGCAGTAGTCAAGCCGTGAACTGATGAAAGCATGAACTAGGGTCTCAGCATCACTGATGGTAAGAAATGGACGTAAGCGTGCAATATTGCGAAGGTGGAAGAAGGCAGATTTAGTGAGAGAGGAGATGTGAGGAAGAAAGGAAAGAGAGGAATCAAAGATTATACCCAGGTTTTTGACAGTGGTGGAAGGTTGAACCGGAACTCCAGCAATAGTGAGATTGTCAACACAGACCCGGGATGTAGTTTGAGGTGAACCAATAAGAAGTAAATCTGTTTTGTCTGTGTTGAGTTTGAGAAAATTATTGGTCATCCAAGCATTTATTTCATCAATACAAGCTGATATGGAAAGCGTTGGGAAAGGAGCATTGCGTTGGGAGTGGATGTATAGTTGGGTATCGTCTGCATAACAGTGGAATTTGAAGCCATGATGACGGATGATATCACCTAGTGGAAGCATGTAGATAATGAAGAGAAGAGGCCCAAGACTATATAATAATAGACATAATAGACTATATAGTTATAAAAAGGTACGCAGCATCATTATTTTAAAATTATCACTAGATAAAGCAGCATCATATATATACTTTTAATGGAGATTGCAGTCCCAAGTGAAAAACTATATACATCATTCAATACCAAAAAAAAAAAAAAAAAAAAAAAAAAAAAAAATATATATATATATATATATATATATGTATAAAATATACACTACCATTTAAAAGTTTGTTTACCTCTCAAAACAATTATTTGAAGGAAAATAAATGTTATTTCATTCAGCAAGGATGCACTAAACTGATCAAAAGTGACATTTGTAATGTTACAAAGGATTTACTGTATATTTCGAATTGATGCTGTTCTTTCTGTTAACTTTTTATTCATCAAAGGTTTGATGATAAGGAAAGGATAATCCAGGGCTAGCTGCGCATTAAATTATTTTAATGCATAACATGGAGGCCAAGAAACACCCGAGCATTCAAATCGTTTAATGTACAGCTAGCCGTTGATTATCCCGCTTATACCGTGATCATTTTCCAGCATTGATAAGTTAAAGCTCTTACTGATATTTGACTAGAAGTGTAACAATTACGGTTATTTTTTGTCAGTTATGGCGTGTAAGATTGTAGCATTCTGCACGCTTTAAATGGGTCATGAACTGCATTGTTTTATTGTTTCACAATGTTTCCTGGGGTGCACTTATAATGTTAGTATGATTTTTACTTCAAAAATGTTTGATTTTGCCTGATTTTAGACCTCTGATTTGAATGCTCTGTTTGAAGGGGCGTGTCTTTTGTGTCTTCAGTGTAAACTGCTGTGATTGGCAAACATCTTTGCATATGAAATAAGTACATCAAGTGGAATTCTCTCAAAATCTTTTAGCACGTTTTTACTATTACTGCTCTCAGTGTTAACTACTCGTGAAAAGTTATAATTATAGCAATGCAATTAGATCTATGGCATTATATTAAGATCGTGACATGAAAAGTTGCAGTGATGAGCATGGCCAATCATAGACATGTATGCAGCGATCTCATTATTGTCAACTCGATTTCTGCACACTAACGAATGCTTTCATTATATAGTAGTATATAGTTTATACAGATGGTAGCCAACCAGAATGCCTATTACCACCGCGCCAGCCTCCACGGCAAAACTACCGCGGCAAAAATAAACCAGTCACATTTCAAAGTCATTCGTGAAATGACCGCCAGGTGGCGCAAAGGGATATTGTGCAAAACAGCAGCAATTGCTGCATTTTTTTCATTTGCCATAAGTGGGGTTAATGTCAATTAACAGTAAGGATGAAATACTACAACTATGGTAAACAGAATGGAACATTTTTATAAGGCCAGAAAAATAGAATAACAAGTTAAAAATAGAGACGATAACAACATAACCTATATTTCATATTGTAGGCCTAGACGTCGGTGGGCGACAAGCCTATTCCCCGGGGAGCAGTGCGATTAAAAAAACCACACACAAAAAAAACTCACAAAAACAAATTTAATACCAAAAATAACAAACAAAAGTAAATTATGTACAATGAAGCTGATTATTTGTACTATTCTATTGAGGAATGAGACGAATGAAGAGCGCTTATCGCTCGTGTGAGCCAAGTCAAGTCAAGTCATCTTCATTTATATAACGCTTTTAACAATGTAGATTGTTTCAAAGCGGCTTTACAGAGATAAACTTATAATTTAAGGTAAGATTGTTTTGGCTTTATAGCGGTTCTTTAAAAAAGTTATTTTCCAGCTAAAGTTAGTTTTGATTGATTCGCTTCCGTCGCAACAATCATTTGTTATTAAATTAGGGGCCGCTAAGACGACACCATTCTCTCTACACAGACTTTAAACGCGAACCTGTGAGAAACGCTGATGGCGGTCACATGCGCATTAAGAATTGGTTCTATAGTTATGTGCGTTTGAATATATGTGCGCAGGTTTGGAATTCCCTACAAACCAAGCCTAAACAAAGTACTGGTGTTTCCTTATAATTTTTGATACATAATTTTATTTGATCAATTCGGGGTAGATACGCGAATTGAGTTTCCCGACGACGCTTTATCTGTAGAGTGGTAAAGGGATCCTCCATAGGGAGAGACTAGTTGGCACTTCAGCACTGCGTTGTCATCGGGTCCAGGCGCAGGCCCTTCATCAGATCTGGATACGGCCTGGATCCGGCAGGCTCCAGATCTGATGAAGGACCTGCGCCTGGACCCGATGACAACACAGTGCGAACACACATTGGAACGTTTGGGCATTTCGCAATGAGTAAATTCATGGCCGAGTGGTAGAACTTACGTTTTGATCATTTAGATGACACGGGTTCAAATCCCGAACCAACTTGGACTACTCTAGTTTTTATATTAGCCTATTAATGCATTTTATAGCCTATTATTGATGCAGAGAGATTTTTCTAGTTCTAAAACTCTGTTACACCATAGTTTTTTGCTTATATTTATAAAATAAAATTACCATGCATTTCCATTTTACACTAAGGAACAAATATTATACAATGTCTTTACATCTGTAGCCTATAATAATTCCAATCGTAATTTCAAAAGCAGTTCTGTAAAAAAATAAAAAAAAAAATAAAATAAAAAATATATATATTAATGCTAATTCAATAGACCATATTACATATATAAAATAAAGATATGCAACAGGCACGTTTAAACGACAAACAATAAAATCAGAACCAGTATTCTGTTATGTTCATGGTTCCAGTGGCCGTAATGCATGCACGGCTTTTCAAAATGTCACAAAGCGTTTTGAGATTGTTTTGAATGAAATATTGAAGTTTATAATTAGGTGTTTTGGCACACCACGACAAGTGGCGCTATGCATTGTTCTAAAGTCGGGTTTTATTCTGGCATGTTGAATTAGTGTTCAACAAACGCGGCGGCGCGTTCATTTGGATTTATTTTACTCTTAACAGCTAAAATAACTTAATAGGCTACTCTGTAATTTTTCGGTCATACAGATAAGAGTAGAATAGCCTACATCATTAAAAACTGTAAACCTTTATTCATATTAGGCTAACGACAAAAGTTTGTCTGTCGTCTCTGTCTCCGGGAACTGCGCGTCACAAAAATGAACCGAACACCACTTGCCTCAGCTCAGTCACGATACGAAATCGGCTATGTCTAAAGCCTGATTATGTAATCCATATGAAACAGAGAGGTACAGAGGAAACATGTTTAGCTATTATGTGAGCGCTTCCCAATGAGGAAAGGACAAGGAAAGGGTAAAAATCTGGCTCTAATTAAATGTAGGCTAAATCGGCCTGAATTAAATTGTAAAAACAGATCAAATAAATGTATTTGTCAATGTTGCGATATTGTTTCATTTAAGTTCACAATTACTCTATAAATGTTTCAGCGATTCAAAGATTCAAAGATGGAATTTAATATTGAGTTGAACATTTTGTTCATGACAACAAATGAACATGCGTTTGAAGATTGTATTTAGTTTTGCTTGGAAAAAGCTGGCCCAAACTGAAGTAGCGTTTTAATTCTTCAATTATTTAAATAATTAAATATTTAGTAATAAACATTTATGACAGAAATATTACTACATAGCCTAAATTATTTAATTCCTTCATTATCAACACTTTAATAGCCTATTGCTAATGTCTAGTAGTGATTTAAGTGTGAATTGCAAACTCTTTGTTTTAAGTCAGTCTCAAACTCAGATAGCCTGTGGGGGGTTTGGAGAAGGCAGTAGTTGCTTTATCGTGGGGGTGCAGGACAATAGGTGTTAATGTTCCGTCTTTCATATGAAGAGTGTCGGATAGCCAGCCTGATGAGCAGGAAAAGGCTAAATTCTTTTAAGGATAAATCTCAAAATCTCCAAAAGTCCATATGTAGGCCCTATATCTTATTAAATTATAAATATTGTAGTTTTATTTATTGTATTTAAAGGTTTTCTACACACAATTTCAATTTAGCAGATACAGAGCTCTTTAATTCGCGATCAACCTCGTTTTATTGTAAGGTGAATTCAACAAGGCATGCTGTGTCTTTGAAGCAACAAAGGCTATTTGTTACAGTTTTTTCTTTCGTGATTTGTGTGGATGACACGCAGCGACATATACAGTATTATCAGCTGTATGATGTGTTTTTACCCTGAAATGTCTAATTTCGAGAAAGACCCGGCGCACGCAGTGAGGGAGACAAAATAAACTTACTAAAAAGAGATCCAGCGCGAGAGAGAGGCAAAGAAAAACGCCTGTTCTTAATTTATGTTGCTTTGAACTATTTTCGTTTTGAACCGTTTTAATTGTTTAACTTAGCTGCAATTTCTTTGACAATAGAAATTTAAAATGTTGCAAGAATAAGATTCTGTTTCTTATTTTGCATCGCAAAGGGAATAAACTCTATCGATGCAACCTTGAAAACTTTCCCAACACTTTATGTAAACCTTGAAATGTGCGATGGGTTTTCTAACTTAATTAATTTTATTGTTCTTTTACATTTTCATTGTTTATTTTTTTAATTGAAAGCAATACTGTATTGAAAGTATTTTTCTGATTTGTTCGATCTGTTTTGAAAAATGTCTTCCGTTGCTATGGCCAGGTATCACTGTCAGTCATCTCAATTTCGTGAATGATTCACAAAAAAAACAAAAAATTTTTAGCAGATTAAAGACGAGCTTCATCATCTTCATTTTCTGGTGCGATCGGCTGTCTTCCTTCATCAGATGTGTCGTCTTTGCAGCGGCTCAACTGGAATGTAGCACATTTATGTTGTAATGTACAATTGATAATTAAACAAGATGCTTGACTTTAATAAACAGATACATATTTAAGCATCAAGAACGGAAAAACATACACGCTATCGGCTACACTGAGATTCGATCTCGGATCGCTTGAAGCTCCGCGAGGCTCATGTTGTTGCATTGACCACAGAGCTATCGTCTGAATACTGTTAAAACTAATGTTTATGCTCTTACAAAGCCTCATTGATGTGGCCTAATATTTTTCTATTGCAATGTTTTATGTTGAATTTTTTTTCATTATTCAATTTAATTTCAGTATTGTGATTATGAATTCGTTCAATGTTTCATTTGAATTGATCTGCTACAAGTTTTCAATCACTCTCAATGAGCCGCGGCGGCAGATTACGCAATAGAGAGAATAAACTGACACTTTGCAAAGTCTGTGATTGTAGCGCCTCTTAGGGGTAAGAGGCTGCAAATACACACCCGCAATTTACCGCTGCGGGAATGGTACCTAGCCTTTTCTGGTTGAGTACCATCTGTAGTATTTTTTTTTTTTTATCAAATAAAATGAGCCTTAGTGAGCATAAGAGACTTCTTACCAACCCCAAACATTTGTATTGTAGTGTAGTTCCATCTAATAAAAAAGTGGGTTTTTTTTATATATTTTTTATGCTTCTTAGAGTATCACATCATTAGCTTAGCACTTTTGTTATCAATCAATCTGTCGGGTCTGCGATGAACACTATTTGAATGCCACACAGAGTTTCTGCCTATAGAGCGTTCCAAATCATTTACCTTAGATTCCATTTCAGTTTGGATGCTGCCTTTGTAGGTGGTAGACAGTGAAGAAGCTCTCTTGCTTTTGGAATAGAGCTTTGTATATTTAATTACATTAAACATGCTGTATCTTCTAATTGAATTGAGCTGAGAGAGAGAGAGAGAGAGAGAGAGAGAGAGAGAGAGAGAGAGAGAGAGAGAGAGAGAGAGAGAGAGAGAGAGAGAGAGAGAGAGAGAGAGAGAGAGAGAGAGAGAGAGAGAGAGAGAGAGAGAGAGAGAGAGAGAGAGAGAGAAGAGAGAGAGAGAGAGAGAGAGAGAGAGAGAGAGAGAGAGAGAGAGAGAGAGAGAGAGAAATGAGGAAGCAAACGCTAGTGTGAAATTATTCTGCTCTGTCATAGATTTGGGTGGAACAACAGTGTAACAGCAGGGGTAATTTAAATGTTTCCTCTGTGAAACGATGCATGACTGTGTTTGCTGTTATGATTTCTTCGTTTCATAATAACAAAGAACGATATGCTATTCTCAGTTCGCTTCAAGCTTACTGAAATTCGAGACCAAATAACAAACAAAATATTGCCGCTGTCAACATTGTCAGATGTGTGTATGTGTGTGTATTTTAAGTGTGTGAAGTTTCTATTGAGTTACAGAACTGCAGTCTTTCATGGCTTCTTAATGAAAGCAGTAATGGATGGGGCTCATAACTGAAATGAAAATATTCCGGGAGCTGTATCCACACACTCCTCGTCAATAAACAAAGACCAGTTTTGAGCCTTTTTGGGTCCATGAATTTTGGACCGTATTAACTGCTGGACTTCAATTAGAAATGAGTGAAGATGAATTAAAAGCCTTTGATGAATTAGATTTTATATATATTTTATATATATATATAAATATTGTATACTATATATATATATATATATATATATATATATATATATATATATATATATATATATATACAGTACAGGCCAAAAGTTTGGACACATTACTATTATTAATGTTTTTGAAAGAAGTTTCTTCTGCTCATCAAGCCTGCATTTATTTGATCAAAAATACAGAAAAAAATGTAATATTGTGATATATTATTACAATTTAAAATAATTGGTTTTCAATTTATTATACTTTAAATTATCATTTATTTCGGTGATGCAAAGCTGAATTTTCAGGATCATTACTCCAGTCTATCAAATGATCCTTTAGAAATCATTCTAATGATGATTCATTATCAAAGTTGGAAACAGTTCTGCTGCTTAATATTTTTTCATAACCTGTGATACTTTTTTAGGATACTTTGATGAATAAAAAAAAGAAAAAGAAAAAAGAAAAGAAAAAAAAAGAAGCAAATGTTTTCAAGATAGAAATCTTTTATAACAACAATATACACTACTGGTCAGTAATTTGGGGTCAGTAATTTTTTTCTTTATTTTTTTTTAAATAAATCAATAATTTTATTCAGCAAGGATGTGTTAAATTGATAAAAAGTGATAATAAAGAAGATTTATATAAAAAAAAAAAAATATATATTTTGAATAAATGCAGTTCTTTTTAACCTTTTATTCATCAAATATATTAGGCAGCAGAACCGTTTCCAACACTCTTAATAAATCAGAACATTAGAATGATTTCTAAAGGATCATGTGATTGACTGGATGTCACATGTGACACTGAAGACTGGAGTAATGATCCTGAAAATTCAGCTTTGCATCACCGAAATAAATGATAATTTAAAGTATAATAAATTGAAAACCAATTATTTTAAATTGTAATAATATATCACAATATTACATTTTTTCTGTATTTTTGATCAAATAAATGCAGGCTTGATGAGCAGAAGAAACTTCTTTCAAAAACATTAATAATAGTAATGTGTCCAAACTTTTGGCCTGTACTGTATATATATATATATATATATATACAGTATACAGTATACAATATTTATTATACAGTTTTTACATTTTTTTGTCTCCACATTCTCTATAAAAGATTTACAAAAATCGTTACCCAGTAATCACAAAGGAAAATGCATGTGTTTATAGATGGTGGAAGCCCATGTTTTTTTTATTTGGTAGGCTGCACACTTTACAACCATGTCTCTAGCTTAACAACAGTGGCCATACTGTAAAAAAGCTTTATAAAATATAAAAAGCATTTTTTATATTGCAAATATATATTTTATGTACATCAATATTTACCATGATTTCTTTTTTCTTGGACATTGTAATAATGTTTATTTTTCCCTTTCTACCAAAGGTTTTTTTTTTTGTTGTTGTTTTTTTTTAGCTTGGTAGTGTCGGTTTATTTGAACATGTTATGTGTACACCATGGTATTCTTTAAAGGTCCCATTGCATGAAAATTTCACTTTATGAGTTTTTTTAACCTTAATATGAGTTCCCCAAGCCTGCCTATGGTCCCCCAGTGGCTAGACGTTTTGATGGGTGTAAACCAAGCCCTGGGTATTTTTGAGAAAATTAAAGCTCAGACGGGCGAATCTAGAAATCTTCCCCATATGTCATCATAAGGGGAAAGGTCACCTCCCCTTTCTCTGCTTTGCCCGCAAAGAGAATTAGGCCCGCCCAGGAGAAAATGAGCTGCGCGAGCGCGATATTGGTTTTTCCTCGAGAGACATCATGGCTTGCAAACGAGCGAAGCATAGCAGTTGCTCAGTGTTTGGATGTACAAATGAACACAAAAGTATTTTTTTAGTTCCTTCATCCGAGCCTCTGAAGAACCAGTGGGTTATGTGAATTTCTGATGTGTAATTGTTCAAGTTCAGACAGATAATCTTTCTCTCAAAGTCGTTCAATACTGTTTATGCATCAGTAAATCAAGCCAGTGACTAAACGATCAACTTCACGTCGTTTCTCTTAGTAGGATGAAAATAATCTTACTTAAACTGTGATTAAAATATATACAGAAAGCGATCAAAGAACAATCCCTTTCCAATCGCCCAAGCTGTCAATCACACAGCGCGAGTTTATCTGGACACTTGCCAAAACTCGTTATGAAATCAATGACGCTGTTACACTGCACAACGAAGCTCTTACTGTACTTACCTCATGTTTGCATTGGTGAAATCATTAGTGAGAGTGCAGAAACTGTGTTGCAAAGATAAGATCTTCATTCACGCGATCAACAGGCTGTCATCTGCTGTCATACCTTTTATGTGATAGGAATAAATCTAAATACTTAAACTTCTCACGATTCGTTAATCCCGATAACTGTAATAGTAAAAACGTATAATAGCTGTAATAAAAAAAGTTTTCGAGAGAGTTCCACATGTAATGCTAAATATTTCATATGCAAGCATGTCAGCCAATCACAGCAGTGGGCATTTACACTGAAGTCTCACAGCAGACACGCCCCTTCAAACAGAGCGTTCAAATCAGAGGCTAAAATCAGGCTAGGAAAAATGGCTTTTATTTCTAAATTATAACAACTTTTGATCTAAAAAACATACTAACATTATAAGGGCACCCCAGGAAACATTCTAAAAGAATAAAATAATCCATGAAATGGGACCTTTAAACTATAGCCGTCATTATTGCACCTTAATGTTTATACGAATAAGCAGATAACGACGATAAGCTTTTCTTTTTAGATCATTTCACCATGACAGTTTAGTTTGCTTGTTTGTGAACAGGCCGAGCAGGATAACGGTCACCCTCTTCCTGCCTATGCTGAACTGCTGATTGAAATTCTGGACGAGAACAACCAGGCACCATATTTTCAGCAGCCCTCGTACCAGGGCTTCATCAGTGAGTCAGCCTCGGTTGGCACCACCATCTCAGGGAGTTCCAACCTCACGGCTCCGCTGGGCATCATAGCACTGGACAATGACATTGAAGAGGTAAGATGTTCTTATGAAAAGAGCCAGGGCATTTTCATAATGAATGCTGCTTCAGTGTCTTGGGAATGAACAGATACATAAAATCACAGATGGTTTCAGTCTCTCCATATGTTTTATATTGTAGCTTCTGTCAGGAGCCACACCAGTAGGTACCAGAGTGATGTGATGTGTTCCCTTTTTCCTTTTCTTTTCTTTTCTTTCATTCTCTTTTTTTCTTTCTTTTTTTCTGTTAAGATGTGTGGAATATTTCTATATAAAGATTTATATATATTTTTAGGGCTGTCAAGCAAGTAACATTTTTTAATCTAATTAATTACATGATTTGGTGATTAATTCTAATCTAATTAATCACAAATTAATCAAATTTGGCTGAGAAATTACCCCCAAATGATCATTTAAAATTGTGATTGTGTTAAATGAGAAAAGTATCAAATAGATATTCCAAAAAGTAGTATAAAAAAAAAGTATTTTATTTGATTCAACAAATAATTTATTACACAGAAACTGCCATTTTTTATTATTTATTTTTTTCAGAAGCTGCATTGAGATATACAGTATTTACAGACCATTTATTGCAGCTCAGAGGTTGCATGAATGCTTGGATATATAATGTCATGAGATTAATGGGTTTTAAATGGTTATTAAAGACCCAAAAAATTTAATTCTGTCATCATTTACTCACCCTCAACCCTGTACGACATTCTTTCTTCTGTGGAACATTAAAGTACAGGTGAAACTTGAAAAATTAGAATATCGTGAAAAATATAGTGTATTTCAGTAATTCAAATTAAAAGGTGAAACTAATATAATTAGTATATATAGCTATATACATATGCATGATTATACTTTTCAGAGGGCCGACATTTCTGTATTTAAAATCCTTCTTTTTAATTGATTTCAGGTAATCTTTTAATTTTCTGAGATTTTGAATTTGGGGTTTTCATAAGCTGTAAGCCATAATCATTAAAATTATAACTTTTGCACGATATTCTAATTTTTTGAGTTTCACCTGTAGATGGTTTGAGAAATGGCGCCACATTTTTTTAATTTTTTTTTCATTCAATGGAAATCAATGGTAACCAAAACAGTTTGATTCCAACATTCTTATTTTATATTCCACAAAAGAAAGAAAGCCAAACAGGTTTGAAAGGGTGAGTAAATGATGATAGAATTAAAAATGTTGGTGAACTTTCCTCTTAATGTTATTTTTATTAATATGGACCTAAATCGGAAGGCTGCATCTTAGTAAGGCTGCACATCTCGGCCTCCATATCATAAAGATCTATCGATGGTTGTCTCAATTTGAAGGGTCCTTGGAAGGCAGCCTTTGTTTCATGTTTTTCATTCTGTCTTTAGGTCTAGGTCAGGGTGGGTGCGTAAAATGCGTTTAATTATATTTTAACACATTATTTTTTTTCCATTACTAATTAATTAAATTAACTCATTAAATCGACAGCCCTAATATATTATATATTATTTTTTTCCCCCTTTGTTGCTGTGTTTCCTATTGATAAAGGAAGTTGGGACATATTGAATAGTTTGTTTCTTTTTTTAGCCAATAGGCTTTCATTTATGTCACAGCTTTAGAGCCATTATTTACTACACTCTATTGCTAGTCAAAATAGGTGGTAATAGGACAAATGACCTCATTCCTAGACAGTATTTCCACAAAGTTTGCATGCAAGATGAGTCATACACACACACACACACACACACACACACATATATATATATATATATATATATATATATATATATATATACAAGGTTATTTAGCTTGTTTATGCAATATGAGGATTGCTTGACTGCATGAGGCTTGTTTGTCGTGCTCATGTTAATGTGTAGTAATGCTGAATCACCTCTCATCTTTGTTTTGTGAAGACAAAAGATCCTCAGTTGAAGATCACCCTGAATGGCTACACCTCCATCTTCACCATCTCGCCCACTGGCATCACACGTTACCTCACCCTGTTGAAACCAGTGGACCGAGAGATACAGACGAATTACACTTTAACGGTAAGATACTGTACACACATTTACCAGTCTAAATGAAAACCTCCCATTGGCTTCTGTTTATTTTATATTCGACTGATTATAATTCCTACTAGACTAACCCGAACCAGTGAATCGCTCAAACATACTGCATTTCATCCCTAAATCTAAAGGAAAAAAGAAACACTGAATTTTTGTATAAAGAAAATAAAGCCCATTAAATAATTTTTCTTACAATTAAGGACATTTTCTCTCTCGAATTCTCATCAATTCAAATTGTTCTCAGCAGTGATTCTCACTTCTGTATATCTATATTATAGTACATTATTTTTTATTTTATCCATTTTTATGTATTTCTTATTTAAATCGACATAAAAATACATTAATGATAATATATATTTATAACATTTTTGATTTTCTTTGGAATGAGAATTTTGGGGCAAATTTACTTTATTATCACGAAAACCTTGGTGCAATGGAACAAATCATAGTGGTCCTAAAATCGGCTTCATGAGTCCCTGTCACTCCTGTTGCTTTTCTCATTGAAAATGAATGACTGGTCACTTTAGTTCTGTCTCTTCAGTGTCCTCTTGAGATTATTTACTGCTCTTCTAAGACATAGTGTGCGTTACAATCTGCCCTGTGGTACTTCTCCGGCATGAGGAGCATCTAATTTAGTAACAACAGGGAATGTTCTTACTTTAAGATTAATATTTATGTCTTGAACATCAAGTCTCAGCATGACATCTCTTCGCTGTGATGAACAAAACAAGCCGATTGAAACGATGCTGTTTGTTCATGTGAAGTGTCTCTTCAGGACTCTGTCCATCGATCAAATCTATTGATCTGAGATTTGGGCTCAAGTGTCTTTGATCTTTCTAGAATCCCTGATCCCGAAGAAGCAGTTAAAAGACAGCTGGATCACACAAGGACAATTTGAGCGCAGTGTTTTGATCATTGTCTAATCTGAAGGTTGGGGTTTGTTTCATGGACAGCTTTGATTTGGGGGTGTCCCATTTGGGGCTTTAGGCAAGATGACTAAAGTCTCAATTTTGTAGTCTCAATTTCTCAGTCTGTAATTTTGTAATAATTTTATATCAGGCCATCCATCCATCCATCCATCCATCCATCCATCCATCCATCCATCCATCCATCCATCCATCCATCCATCCATCCATCCATCCATCCATCCATCCATCCATCCATCCATCCATCCATCCATCCATCCATCCATCCATCCATCCATCCGACCTGTTACATGAATATAACTGAACAGTTTCAGAGTCGGTTTACAGTCGACAAAATCAAACAAATCAAACCTGGTTTTGATCAGATTCAGCAGGTTCACAGCGCTCAAACGTTCTTCTTCAACACAGGCTTTGATCCAGAGTTTATGATTAACTCTAGAGTGTTTGCGCCTGAAAGATTGTCTTCTGCAGGGAACTGCCAATGGGAAAACCATTTGTGCACTGGTCTGAAAACGAGGTGTGATGAGGCGCATTGTTGGCGCGTTGCTATTTTGAGGCAACTGAAATAGACTGTGCCACTGACCAACAAAAACCTGGTCTAAAGTCAATGGCGCAGTTTTTTATTTTTGTTATTTAAAGGGCGCATTAGTAATATGAGCCTATATGCAGGTGCCCAACGCGCATACACTCTGCTTATTACACACACAGGGACGCACAGCAGCACACAAACTAGCCAAATATTAAAAATAAAAGGATTACAATGTAAAAGATTATTATTGCGTACATAAAGATATGGTGAAATACGGCTTGTCCTGTAGATGGTCTGCTTGCGCTTTAACCTCGCACACGACCAGATCCGTTTCCTCTCCGGAGACACGTTCAGTCTTTCCGCTTGCAAATTCCTCCATGTAAATAGCGAATCCGCCATGGCGCAAGCACAACTTTCTTTTAAAGGGAATGGGAGATGAGACTCTGATTGTTTTTTTGCACGTTACCGCTAAAACACACCCATAACTCATTATGAGAATAGGGACAACCCTTTTAAACCATGCATTTTTCCTGTCGTTAAACTAGCAAAAAAGTGGATTCAGACACCCCTAAGTGCACTTGCGCCCTGCACTTTAGACCATGTGCTTAGATCCTTAAAATAGGGCACATTGTGCGTAATGATTACTGAGATGGCACATTCAGACGGGACTAAAATCACTGAGAAGCTCTGGTAATAAATACTTTACCTCACCTCTCCATGTTAAACTAATTCCTTCTGAATAGGGCTTAAGAGATTGTTATGAAAATAAATCATGATATTAATGCATTTACAAGACAAGAAAAAACAGGAATGTTGTAAAAGGCAGATGAAATAAAATATCTGACTATTAATGCAAGTTAATCCAATCTATTTGTTTAATTAATAATTTATATTCATGTAAGCATAGAAATTTGAGGGGGGGATGACATTCCCCTTGTTGAAAAAAATGACAAAAATATCCCCTCTGTAAAACCACCATCCCCATTAGATTAACAGTGTTGTGCATTATGTAAAACTTATCATGTAAATGAAATTTTCAAATTCTCTATATGATAATTCATTTAAATATAATCACTGCATAATTAAAAATTGTGTGTATATTCTATTTAGGACATTTGTTTTTAAAGGGACTTTGAGCAGTTTTGAGACTTGAATTGAGGAACCACAAATTAAGGAAAGAAGGCTACCTATTTATTTTAAGAGAATTGGTTCAATCATGTGATTTTTGTTTAGAGACACCAATTGGCGTGATTATTAGTTCCCAGCATGCTTTGCATATGGCTTGAAAAGGAGAGTAAATATTGAAATTAGGTGTTATTGTATGTGTTTTTAAGGGGAGGAAACCATATGTTAATGTTTAATGTCCAGTTATGTTTGACATTTGAAAGAGTTTCTGTTATTTTGAAGTTTTGATTGTTACCATTGTGCAGAAGAGTTGAGCTTATTGTTATCTTGTAGATAGCTGCATGTACTAATACAATGAAGCATGTGGCTTTGTTCATTGAGCAATAGATTTGCTACTCTGCCACTGTAGTATCAAGTACTGTATTGTGCAACATGCAGTCTTTTAAATGTACAATATGACTCAAAGTCAAATACACACAGGTCATTTACGTCCACGACTCAATTTTGAGAGTCAGCTTGAAAAAAAGAAAAAAAAAACACATTTCACTAAATATTAAATTCACTGTGTCATAGACTAAATAATTTAAGAGATTAGACATTATTTATTCAGGTAGATTCCATTAAAGAAATAAAGCCTTAAAAACTACTCAAAGTTATCATGTTTAACATTCACTGTAAAAAGTGAACAGTTAGATCAACTTAAAAAAATTACTTCAATTGGTAACACCTAAAGAAATTAAGTTTTCTCAACTTAAATTATCAGATTTTTCACAGTAAAACGTGATAATTTAAGTTGAGAAAACTTAATTTCTTTAGGTGTTACCAATTGAAGTAATTTTTTTTAGTTGATCCAACTATTCACTTTTTACAGTGTTGTTAACATAATTATATATATATATATATATATATATATATATATATATATATATATATATATATATATATTAATGTAAATCTAAACTCAAACTTACCTAGGTACCCACTGAAACTGGCTTTGTGAAATAGCCACTGGCTTTGGCCAGTCATAATTTAGAATTTCAGGGTGGCCAATCAGGTTTAACTCGTCTGGACACACCCCTGCTCACTGGGAGATCTTGATGATTTGGATCCTAATAATCAGCATTAATCAATTTGAAAGGCTTAACAAAAGTATGCTTATCAGCACTAAACAGAGACCCAATCACATTTATTTTTTATTTTTTTAATAAAGAACAAACAGGCTGAAACAAGCACATTAAAGAAAATTAGCTACTGTATATAGTCCTGCAGAGAGACCGACATAATCAAAGTCTACTTCACTGCAGTGTGATTTGAACAAAATTAACTTCTGTCGTTATTTACTCACTTTCCTGTCATAAAAAAAAAATAAAATAAAAAAAAAACCACTGCTTTTATTCCATGGAATACAAAAGAATATTTTTAGGGGAATGTTTGAGCTGCTTTCATTCTGAAAGTGAATGGTGACCAGGAGCTGTCAAGCTCCAAAAAGGTGACAAACTTGTCTTTTTGAGTGAACTTCCTTTTAAAGGTCTGAGTGCGGGTGAATTGTTCATGCAGTGTGTTCTTTTTGGCTTTGAGTGGTCACATCATTCACACACAACCTGTCTCAGGGGTTCGGCTGGACAGTTGATCCTCTGACAGGCCAAAGTTTGAATTCCCATCACGACTCTCCTGCCTCCCTTTTACTGACAAACACCTTTTCCCCTTCCCCTCATCCTCTGATCCTCCCTCTCTCATTCAGCACAACTGGCTGGACAGAAAAATAGGATCTTAAATATCTTTAATGTCTCAGTTATTACATCTCAAGAGCAAAGACATTAAATGGAGAGCAAATGGACACTGATTCAGAGGAGAAGTGAAATACAAGTGAGACATCATTTTAGTCACCTGAGCTAAGAAAGAGCAACTTTTGAGGAAGAGTTTTCCTCTGGGGAATTCTAATACGTGTTTTTTTTTTTTTTTTTCAGTGCATGTTTTTAACCTTTCATATCTATTCAAAATCAGTTAGGCCATGCACACAAAATGGGATCTGGATAAAAATGCTCTCTAAAAGACAGAAAGAGGGCTGCAATTTTATGAGGCAAACGCTGAAGTGTTTCTCACTATCCAGAGTTTATTAAGCTAGCTAACTTATTGCAAGGGAAATGTGAAGTTTTTGATCACTGTGAGATCAGATGACACTGTCTTTCATGCTGTCATGCACTTTAACTTTATTCCGTCTCTTCGATTTCTCTTTATTCTTGTACAATAATATCCCTTTTGATTGTGCTTGATTGAATATGTGGCAGCGCTGAGATAGAGCATTAATCTGAAGTACTCTCACATCATTTTCAAAGGGATTCTGGAACAGATGGACAGCTGAAGAGCTTATTGTAGAGCTGAACTTACCAGGGTTATTATAGTTAACTAAAACTAAAACCATAAAAAAGTTACTTGAACTAAAAACTTTGAAAAAAAGGCACAATATGCAACATTTTTGGATTGAAATATTTAAAATTCACTTGAACTATGTTAAATATTTTGTTGACTTGCATATTTACATTATCCCAAATATTTTGAATAGTGTTTAAATCCAAAGAAATCAGCTATTTTACCTAGTGTAACGGGCCGTGTAATTGCTTCGCCGGTCAATGATGTCATATCCGTCATGAAGCCAGCAATGTAAAATGTCCCAGGCTTTCACCCTGCCCTGCTTCATACCACAGTAACGTAAGTAAAACTTCGATACATTCTCTCATCCATGAACATGATTTCTGCCTGAGTTCCATCTGATTTCTTTCCATCGGCTGTGGAGGTGAAAACGACAACTCCCATGATTCCACGCTCATTCACAGCGTGAAAAATGTATTTTTAACACTGTTCCTGAACATTATAACCCCAACGTTTGTCTGTGTGTTGCACATTTTACGGATAACAGCTTCCAGAACTGTACTGGTACAGTACTGCATTGTACTAAGAGAGTACAATGCAGGCTATACGCACAATAGCTTCTCCTGAAAGACATAGCATTCCCATTTTGTCGGGACAATCTGTTGTTTATGGATCACAACTTGTATGTATGTCTTATTATTTGTTAGTTGTGTTTTCTATTAAAAGTTCCAATTATGTTTTATGTAGTAGCTATGATGTAAACAAAGGGCAAAGCTTTGCCTCTGCTAGCCTGCTAACTAACATTACAGTATTATTGTAGTGTTTACTGTAGCTTGCTTGTGTAAGCATTCATCGCCTCTTAGGAAAATTATCCATGATTTTGTGATCGATTACTGTTTGTATTACCATAGTTTTCCGACAAATATGATTAAATGGTAGATAACATCGTATCTATAATCCATAACAAAATTACCAAAAAACAAATAACTCTGAAACGTCATGTGAAATCCGTGCTTGCAAAGTCCATGCTTGAAATCCGTTCTGCACAATTCTCTTGTTTGTTAACATTGTTGGGGTCAAATTCGGGCTTAAATTGGTTTGAAATTGACTCCATCTTTAATTATTTGAACCAGAGCAGAACTCGCTATATGAAGTAGCGTAACATTTCCAGAACACGAGCTAAGCGCTGCCAATCACAACACACTGGGCCAGTTCACCAATCACAGCACATTTCGTATTGTGGAAGGAGGGGATTCATCGAAACAGGAAATAAATGCCGCGTTCAGACCAGACTGCGGAGAGAGGAGCTGTAATATGTCAAATATGTGAAAAGTAATGTGTTTTTTGAACAATCAAGCATGGAAACATATTCTAGTACACCCCAAAATCAAGACTTTGTAAAAGGGCATAATTCATACTTTGCAGTCACGTGACTACCATGGATACCTGGCGGGCAACAAATGGGTATTTTCAACGTAGAGTCCTGTAGTTCCAGGTCTTTCTATTAGCTATCAAGGCATAACTATGGACTAGGATTAACTCCAAGGTAGCTAAATTGTGTAAAGCAGACAAGGTTTTTTAAGATAATCGAGCAGTAATAATTCCTCCGTAAATAATCTAGCTCTACTGTTGGGTCATCTCTGGTTCTCATTGAAAACCATAGATATCACAAACCTCAAAACATCCTATCACACACTTTTGTTGTTGTTAGCAAAAGACGACAGCTGTTACTGTGCGTTCACACCGCCACCGGCGAGAGTGTCAAAGTGCCCGGAAGTCATTCATTTTCAATGAATTTTGCCGCTCTCGCCGGCGGCGGTGAAAGTGAAAGTGAAAGTGACGGCCAAGTATGGTAACCCATACTTGGAATTTGACCTCTGCATTTAACCCATCCAAGTTAATGCACACACATTAGGAGCAGAGTAGTGAGTAGTTAACACACACAGCAAACGTGGATACACACACCCAGAGCAGCGGGCAGCCTTTGTGTGGCGCCCGGGGAGCGATTAGGGGTTAGGTGCCTTGCTCAAGGGCATCTCATTTCCCACCGGTTCTGGAATCGAACCAGCAACCTTTGGGTTACCAGTTCAACTCCCCAACCACTAGGCCATGACTGCCCCTAACGTGTGAACGTACAGTTAGTCTAGCTTAGACTCATAACACAAACAGCTGACTCGCCGAACCAGCTGCTGGTGTTGATTGACGAAACTACAGGGTAACTTAAAGACACAATTAATTACATTGTATTCAAACAAATGTTGAAATTACCTTTGATGGAGTGATGGAATGATCACTGCACAGACGTGTATAACGTTACTGTGAAGGTTGTTTATCTCATCTTTGGTTAGTGCATCCAATCGCACAACAACTATCTGGCATGTCGTTTACACCTCAAAACACCAACTTCTGTATTGTAAAACTGGCGACGTCCTGGCAAGATCCTTGATTCGTTTACTGGGTTTTGTTGCTGGTGAACGACGTTCTTGCCCGCCAGCCAGTACTTGTGACGTCACGTGCAAAGTATGAATAGGACCCCTTTAAGGTTAAATCCAGCCAGTGGTCAATAACAGAGAGTGTCTTATAACATCACACTTGAGCGGTCAACCTGCCTAGGGTTATTGCAAGTCCACATGTATACAGGCCAAACTGCTCTGGAGATCTTGCTGACCTGGAGCTGTTCTCCAACATGGTGTTTACGCATGCAAAGCTCTCTTGCTCAAACTGAGGAACCGCTGGGCTTTGATCCACATTTACTGCCACGAATCTCTGGGGGAAAAGCTCATGGAAATGCAAGCCGAGGAACAACGGAGTAACCTACGGCTGCTAGCTCAGCACTTTGAGTGCCTTTGAAAGGAGCGCAGTGGGAGACTCTGGACAAATGTTTGCTGTGGCAGTTTTAGCCGATAATAACATTTGTAAGCTGTCCCATAATACTGAGAATTTGTTGTATGAAGTGCTCACATGCTGTGCCATACGTCAGATACAGATTAAACCAAATCAGCAGGTCCATATAAAAGCAATACACAGCACAAAAATAAAAAAATACATAAATCATTTCCTTGGTTTCCAGAAAATTACAAAAGAGAATTTGGTGTATGAAGTGATCACATGCTGTTCCATATGTCAGATACAGAGCTGGTCTGTATAAAAGCAACACACACCAAAACAACAACAATAATGTATAATTTATTATAAATTGTGTCAAATTATATATTATTGTATAATGATTATATAATAATATATAAAAATTATACACAGTATATATGTGGTCACACTTTAGATCAGAGTCCAATTCTCACTATTAACTAACTATACAACCTTTACCTCAATAATCTCCTAATTACTGCTTATTAATAATTAGTAAGGTGGTAGTTGTTAAATTTAATATGTGCTCTATAATCACTAATACATAGCCTATATCCTAGTAATATGCATGCTAACAATCAACTACTTAATAGTGAGAATTGGACTCTAAACTAAAGTTACCATATTTATTTTATTTATTGCTATTAAAACTATTTCTTTTTTTTTTTTTTGTTCAAAGCTCGTGGCATCTGATGGTGTTCAACAGAGCAGACCCGTGACGGTGGACATCCTGGTCATCGATGCGAATGACAACACACCCACCTTCACTCAGGTGTCCTACAGTGTGGAGATCTTCACTAATATGCTACCTGGAGAGACCGTCCTGCAGGTGAGGACACAGGACATCAGTAAAACTGAGAAACCTTAACTTCACCCATTTATGAATCACTTATTCATAGCGGGGTGTTTGTTGAGAACTCGTAATGTGATTAGGAGTGTGAAATGAACTCGGCACAATGTTTGTTTCATTAATAACTTAGGATTCTGGTCAAATTACTGAATGTGATTCAACAGCCTAGAAAGTCAACGTCTTTTTTCCCTGATAAAATAAGTACAAAATACATTGAAAAATGAAGCGCAAACAGTCGTTCAGCTAAATGAACATGAAGGAGAGGAGGCAATAAAGCAACCTTTTAAAGAGGAACCGGATTATATGAACTGCAGCTAATGAACTGGAGTGACAAACTGCAGTGAGTCATACTGTTATCTGTTCACGTTTAACCTTACAGAAGCCCATTCAAATGCAAAAATATAATTTTCCCCCTGAGGTCTCTTGTGGATTGTTACCCTACTAACTTAACCGCATATTTTAGTTATGTGACAGTGCTTTCAACAGTGTAGCCTTTCCAATAGTCTTAGCCTCAGACTTCACGCGCACGGACCATTGGCTGAACGTCTGATGCATAAGGTGCACAAAATAGGAAACTTCAGGAGTTTTGTCATCTAATTGGTTGAATTCTCCAGGATTTCCGAGAGACTTGTGTGTCGGGTTCTTTAACCTTTAAATGCATTAATGTTTCGCCTATCATTATTACATATTCGGGTCTTTAGCGACCCGGATCTATATCTAAGACTGATGGATTTTACCTGTCGCGATAATATAAAACTCTCCAGATATTAGAGTAACAATTACAGAATAATAAAATAAAGCATATTTTGTTATCTTTTTGAGCTCGGAAGGGTTCAATTTGAACAGAAGTTTTATACCATCATCTCTGTCATTGTCAGAGCTCATTTCCCAATACATTCAGCATCTGGCTCATCTTCGCAATCTCAAACATATTCTCAAAACTACAATTTTTTAACATCTTCAAAAATCAATATTTTGATCGCTGAGAGCTTCTTCACCAGATCCACCATCAAGTGACGGTGACACTAATATTTGATTGCGTTTGGTACTTGCTCTGCAGTAAATCACTGAGCCATTTCGAATTTGCTGATGATACTTCCTATTCTTTTGTTTTCTGCCTGCGGTAACTATGGGTGAAACGTCACTTCATCATTGTGTATCAGACATTGACACCTTGTGGAATAAATGGAATTCTTCATTCATCAAATATTCAGTTATTGTTGTGCAGAAAAAATATACTTATACTGTTACACACCTCAGGTTGTTAGCGACACTATACAAATTTTACAAAAATGAAAGGGAAAACAGGCATTCTTTTATCATTTATATTTTATCATTTATAATTATATAATTTATATAATTTATATATTTTATTTGTTATATTGTTTATAATTAATTGATTGAGGAAAACGAAGAATGAATGAGGAGGAGGGTACCGAGTGAAAGACCCAGGTATGTGTTTAAGGGTTAATGGTCCGCCTGGAAACAAAGCCTTTTTGACGCCAAAACCCCTCTTTATTTTATCTAGCTTTTTCTTGGTACTTGTTCTGTAGCTAAATCTTTAATTTTTTTAGCTTCAGCCAAGCTTTTTTAAAGTAGCTTTTCTATAATTAAATTCCTTAAAATTTTTCAGTTTCAGAGTAACTTTCCAAGCACTGATTTGTTCTGATGACCTGTCCATCTGTCTCTTTCTCTTTCTACAGTTAGTGAGTGACGAATGCATAAGTACATCAGTGCATTGAAGTTTAGTTCAACTTCTTGTTTAGTATGATCTATCCACACTATGCCATACTGATTAATCCTGTTGTCACTACTACAATTTTTAGGTTGTGTATTTGGTTGTAAAACACAGTTGACACTCCAGTAAATAACCAAACTCTGTGTGTATAGATCAGGATTAAACTCTCAAAAGACAAATGACAACTGCATTCATCAGCATTGTGAAAGTGGCTTGTGTAGACATGGTGGGCTGACAAAAAGTGGGACAAAATGATATAAAGTGAACATAATGTGTGCCTCTCTGTCCCTCAGGCTACGGCATATTCACTCTCTCTCTCTCAGTAACGATTCTCTCTGCTTTATTTTTGCACTCTGCTCATGTACTGCTCCGCCTGTGTTTGTCTCATTCCGTCACGACTGGGTCACAATTCAAAGGGAAATCAGACACATAAAGGCTTGTAGTTTCTCTTTAAATAACAAGCTGCCCGGATCCTCCTGAAATGAGGTCACAGGTCACAGCTAGGTCACCCGGGCCACTTGGATGTGTTTTACTAGCCATATTTGCTGCCCTGGATTGTGTGTGTGTGTGTGTGTGTGTGTGTGTGTGTGTGTGTGTGTGTGTGTGCGCGCGTTATTTTTTTCCTTACCTCAGCACTCCAAGCAGCTAAAGGCACGCCGGTGTGGATCAGTGCTTCTGGAGAGTTTTCTCAATAATGAGAGCCGTGAATGGAGGTGGCGCTTTCTTATTAGCAGGACTTTGAATTAATTACCCTTAGGGTGTATTTATTGCCCCGGTGCTTTTAAAGATGATAACGTTCAGAATTAAGTGTTTACATCTAAATGCATGTCTTTGAAACTAATCATACGTGTTTAGTCTTTGATC
The DNA here is from genome assembly GCF_949319135.1 of Squalius cephalus. Taxonomy (NCBI): domain Eukaryota; kingdom Metazoa; phylum Chordata; class Actinopteri; order Cypriniformes; family Leuciscidae; genus Squalius; species Squalius cephalus. Next base: position 12,644,821 of record NC_137142.1, read on the forward strand.
TTGACCTTTGTGTTTGAGAATTTATCCTGAATAATCATATTATGCTGTTTTTAAATCGTATTAATACAGAGAGTCTAATCTGCATTTTAATAAGGATGGATGGATGGATTTTCTGTTATGGTTGATTTGAAGTAATGAGTGTAGAGTTTAAAGAAAGAAAAAGATCAGCAAGTAGAACTAACACCTCATCTGAGAATACGAGATTATGAGAATACGCCATGGTATCAACCAAGAAAAAAGTACCTTGTACTTTTGGCCTTGTACTATAGTACTACCATGGCTTTTTAACCTTACACCTTGGGAATACCATGGTATTCAATAAAGTACATTCAGACACTGAAATTGTTTCAAATAAATAAATGAATAAATGGACAGGAATCTTCAAACCTTGATACATTGATATTAAGAAAAAAATGTGTGTGTGTGTGTGTGTGTGTGTGTGTGTGTGTGTGTGTGTGTAAGTGTGTGTGTGGAATGGGAATGCCATGGAAATCTATATGGTAATACGTTATAATATTTCTTAATTAAATATTAAATAAATCTTAATTTACTAGAACAAACTTATGGAAGCTTGTTTCTGCCACTGAATAAAAAAATAGTAATTTTTTTTATTTTTATTTTTTTTATCTTACAATTTTGACTTTTTGTCTCAGAATTGCGAGTTTATATCTCACAATTCTGCCTCAAACTCGCAATTGTGTCAGAATTGTGGGGGGAAAAAAGTCACAATTACCTTTTTTCTTTTTTTGTTTAGTGGCGGAAACAAACTTCCATACAAACTAGTACAAGCTCTATATACTATATTTTTAATTGAATGATCAAACACACAGAATTGACGCAAAGGTATTAAACCCTCAAAAATATTTAAATCTGAGTACATTAGCATGTTAGAAATAATAATACCATACTGTGTGTGACACACAAACAGTGAAGAACAGTGGAAAAATAACGTGGCTTAAAATTCTGATGTCTGTGTTCTGTCAGCTGACGGCTCAGGATGCTGATGCTGGTTTAAACGGTCTCATCACATACGCCATCCTGGCTGGAGATCAGGGCCATTTCATCATCAGCAACCGCACTGGACGGATCACGTTAGCACCAGGGGTCACGCTGACCGTCGGCCGTTCCTACGCACTGACCGTTAGAGCGTCAGACAATGCTCCGGACTCAGAGAGGAGGTCAGATATTACTTCATTGCATCCATTTGATCTCTCACTGTTTGCTTGTGTCTTTGGTCTTTTATTTTCTTTGTTACTCTTTCTTTATGTGCATGTAGGAGCTCCATAACTACGGTCTACATAGAGGTTCTCCCGCCCAACAATCAGAGTCCCCCACGATTTCCCCTACAGACCTACAACCTGGAGATCAGTGAGGCCATGAGAATAGGAGCCATACTGGTAAACCTACAGGTACACGCACAGGCTTTACTTGGAATGAAAAATTACCTATACTGTTTACTGCATAATGCACAGTTGCCTATCCACTAAAAACTGGCTATTTTTTAAACACGTCGTGCAAAATGTCAATAACGTCATATCCACCATACCCTCGATTTTTACTTCTATAGAAACCATGGAAACACTAAAAAACGCTTTAATATATTATGTGTTTTTAGACAGATGAGAAACAGTTTGGATAAGTTTATCGACAGAAAAATAATCACTGTTATATAGCTCAACATGGTTAGTCTTATTGTTTAAATCTCTTGTTTTATTCAAAGCACTTTGAGTGCCTTTGAAAGGAGCGCAGTGGGAGACTCTGGACAAATGTGTGCCGTGGCAGTTTTAGCCGATAACATTTGTAAGCTGTCCCATAATACTGAGAATTTGTTGTATGAAGTGCTCACATGCTGTGCCATACATACACCAGATACAGATTAAATCAAATCAGCAGGTCCATATAAAAGCAAAACATGGCATATATATATATATATATATATATATATATATATATATATATATATATATATATATATATATATATATATATATATATATATATATATGTATTTATTTATGGTAAAATTATTAAAGATAATTTGTTGTATAAAGTCCTCACGTGCTGTGCCATACGTCAGATACTGTACAGATTACAACAAATCAGCAGGTCTGTATAAAAGCAAAACACATCATAAAAAAACCTTGGTTTTAATCAAATAAAATTCTATATTAATAAAATTCTATTTATATTTATTTATAATATTGTAAACTTAATTTATATATATATATATATATATAGATATATATATATATAGATAGATAGATAGATAGATAGATAGATAGATAGATATAGATATAGATATATAGATATATATACATACATACAGTATACAATATTTATTATACCGTTTTTACATTTTTTTGTCTCCACATTCTCTATAAAAGATTTACAAAAATCATTACCCAGTAATCACAAAGGAAAATGCATGGGTTTATAGATGGTGGAAGCCCATGGTCTTAAGTTTTTAAGTCCGATCAAATTATGAGCCCCCAAAAAAGATGTTTGCAGATATTCTGGAAATGGAAGGTCAAGTTGAGCACACTGCATTGTGGGATGCATAATCCCACGCAGTATGCCCTTTTGTATACTGCACATTTTGATAAATGTAGTAGGTCTTCTGGGTATTCTGTGCATGCAGAAAATTAGCATACTAGACTGTAGTAAGCCATTCTGAACATGGCCACACTTTTTTCATATATCAATACCATAATCTTCTTTGGTTTTAAATTAAGATAATTACATTTTACGTAAGATAATTAAGATATTAAAGTGCCCCGATTATGCTATTTTAAAGGTTCCTAATTTGGTTTAGGAGGTCTCATACAACAGTTTAATATGCATCCAAGGTAAAAAAAAAAAAAAAAAAAAAGATTTGTTTGAAAATTAAGTCTCTCTAAACCCGTCCTTTCCGTGAGCCTACTGTGCTCTGATTGGTCAGATGGCCCAGTCTGTGATTGATCTATCGCGTACAAACATTAGCCGAGCACAAACGCAAATTGTGTTACCGTTTTAGGTATGCAGGTCACGGAAGTGAGACTTAAATTCCTGGCAAATCGTTTGGGCGGTTCAGAGTCGATTCTTTCTTTTGGGAGACAATAACTTTATTTATCGTACACTTTCAACTTTACAACTTTGCAGACCGTTTATATTCACAGACTGCATGAAAGGGAATATTTGATAAAGCATAATAGTGGCACTTTAAGATAATTGATTTATAATTACATTCTTTTATGTTTTTTGACATGTCAAGTGCACTGACAGATGAAGCTGTCACACTTTGAAAACAGCATAATAACTATTAAAAGATATCCTGGAAAGTCTAGCAATGGTCTAAGGTTATATGTTTGTACGTGTTGTAAAATGTCACAGATTCTACTTTTTCATTATGCCCTTCAAACAGACTTGGCCTTCACATTTAAGTGTATTGTGTATAAGTGTATTGCAATTGATTCTATGTTTCATTGATTGAATGATTCAACTACCAGCACTTATCTGAAAGACCAGTGTAAACTGAGTGTGAATTGGTGTATTTCCACAGGCTACAGACCGTGAGCTGGATCCGATCACCTACAAGATAGATAGCGGTGATCCGCAGCAGGTCTTCAACCTTTCACGAACGTAAGTTTTCAAAACTTATAAGTTAAATAAAACTCATTAGGTGTTTAAATATGAACGTACACATTAGTGTCACCTTTAAAAATGTATTCCCACTTAAAATATAACCCACTATATTAAAAAAATCTCGTAATTACTGTCATTATGAGATGGCGTGAGCGCACCTACTGACATACTGCCCTACTGACTAGCCCAACACAGGAAATCTGGCTCAACCAATGGCGTGATTTTAGGGGCGGGACTGTTTGGTTCATTGATGGCACATTGACTGTACATCTGTACCTCTCTCTGGATGAGAACCCTTACTGAAGGCATGAAGACAAGACAAACGCAAACAGGGTTACAGTGTGAATGTTTTCTTAGAGTGAGAACGTGTGAGTAATGAAAATGTTTTTTTTAAATAACAACATGCAGTCGGTCCCTTAATGACGCTTAATTAAAACACTTAATATTGTCGTTAGCAGTAACAGGAGAGAGTCATTAGAATCCAGAGAGCAGAAGAGCAGTACTAGAGCTATATAACTTGCCTCATCTTTCTTGTTTCAACTCAGCTGTTCTTTTGTTTTCTGCTTTTGTCTGTTCTCCTCATCTTTTATTCTTTCTTCATTCATTTGTGCTTTGCTTTGCCTCGCCTTATCTGATTCCATCATATCTGGTAATCTCTTCTAATTATCTCTTCTCATCACTTCTCATCACTTCTCATCACATGTCTCATCTTGTCTTCTCTTGTCTTCTCTTGTCTTCTCTTGTCTTCTCTTGTCTTCTCTTCTCTTCTCTTCTTATTTTATCTTATCTTATCTTGTTTTTGTGTCACACCTCATCTTTCTGATCTCTTCTCTATTTTTCTATCTCATCTCATCTCATCTCATCTCATTTCATCTCATCTCATTGATAAAAATAGCTGCAGAGAGGTTTTCTGGGGTGACTGCTTAAATTAAACCTTCCTTCATTGATTTGTCTTACAAAGGATTTTGCCTGTTGAAGAAACAGCAAAGACAGTTGAAGAGTCATTAAAAAAGGATGTTAAAATTTAAAGACTTTGCCGTGAATGCTATGTGCTCGGCAGAAGGTTTGTGATGCCGAAAGAAAAGAGAATCCCGGTCACTGAAGTGTTTTATACGCCTGTTTCACAGGCTTCAGAGGACACGTTCAATATCGCTTTTGTAGGGGTCAACTGAGGAGGAATATAATTCTACACACACACACACACACACACACACACGGGCAAGCAGCACAGCAGCCTGCTTCTTCTGCTGTGTGTGACTGCAATGTTAACAGGAACCTATCTGTCCATCCTCATCCACCAACCCACACACACACACAGATGTGAGCGCACTGTTGGATGAAGCCGGTGATTTGCAGAAATCCTATTGGTCTCTGGATGATAATGGCGTCCCTGTGGCTGTTGCTCTGCATGGATGATCACAGATACAGTACTGAATTGCACCCGTTGATACCAATGATTATTTACCGTCTGCATTGTTTTAGCACCCGATTCACCAAGGAATTATGCAAATCACGACACAAACACAACCAAATATTTTATCCTGTATACAATTTCCATGGCTCAATTTCTGATCTTTCAGTTCTGAGTTGGCGAATGTGTCCTACCTCATCATAATATGAAAAGATTTATGCCATTAAAGGGATAGTTCACCCAAAATTGTACTCACCGTCAAGTCGTTCCAAACCTATATTGGTTTACTTCCTTTGTTCATACTGATTTTTTTTTTCTACATAATGAAAGTGTAAGGGCTGTAAAACTCCAAAAATGACAAAAGGCACCTTAAAAGTATCATAAGAATAGTCCGTAAGATTCAGAGCTCTTCTGAATCCATGCAATAGTTTTGCATATGGAAAATATGTTGTGCACTGAAAATCATAGCTCTCAGATCTAATTTGTGCTGCTATTTAAATATAATATTCAAATTTAATGCTTCGTGATTGGTTATGCGAATCAATTACGTTTGACGTCACTGATTTGACACATCTAATCTGAATATATGTACAGTATTATGTTTCTTAATGGTCTCCGGTCACCATCCTACGGAGCACTGAAAGGGACATGGAGCTAAAAAAAAAAAAAAATGGGTCGAAAAAATAGATTCCAATGCTTTTCCGTTCGCTTGTTTTGCGTTCCCATGAGAAATGTTGCGTAATTTGTTGTTTTCTCTCTCTCTTAATTTATTTTTCTATGCCTCTACCTAACTCTTTGTCTTTTTGTACTTTTTTATGACAGAAAATAAAGCTAAAAAAAAATAAAGCATTAAAACATGTTTGGATTTTGAAGTGTGGCAATCAGTTGAATAGAAAGTTTTAACAAGAGTGTTTTGTGTCTTGTTCAGTATAGGTCTTCTGCTGCTGGCCAAACCTCTGGACAGAGAGACCATTGACCAGTATCGGCTGATCGTCACTGCTTCTGACGGCCAGCCAGGAGGGGTGAGACTCCATCCATCCCACAACATCAGCACTACACCACTGACTGACAGCTGCTCTGAGTGAAATGTCTGATCACTTCGCATCTTCTCTTTATATCTCTGGTATCACATATTTCCTGATGAATGTTCCTTTTGCTTTAAAGTGCCACTATTGTGGTCTTTCAGCACAACCACAAACAAAGCTGGAAAAAAACTGGTCCTGTATAATTTTGTATTCATTATTTTACTCCTTTTGCACAGTCATTACTGTTAAAAACTCCTTAAAGATGTTCTGTAATTAGACTCAGTTCACATTCTGTTTACACATTCACCTTTTTAAAAGAGCATTTACTTGGGCATTATCAGCTTAGCTTCTCTAATGAGCGAATTAAAGCGAACGGAAACTCTGGTGTGTTAAATGACTGCATGAAGCTCATTTCTCAAGCAGAGGTTGATATCTGTAGAGCTGATGAAGAGGGACTTTTGAAGTGAGGAAGTGATGTTAAAAGCATTTTTAGGACAGAAGGGTGTGCCTTAATCTCTTCCTGTGCAACATAACTGACTTTCATCTGGTCAAACAAGTCCATTAAATCATTTACATTTCAGATCATGGTCATGGAAAGTGCCATGCGGCTTATTAATCAATGTAATTTACCTGACCTCCACCTCTTAAAACGTGATAATGATATCGAATGAAATATTCAGTGCAGCTCACATTCTTGAGATCAAACAGTCTTCAGTTGGGTTCAGCAGATTCGTTTTGCACTAGTCTTCCAGGTTTTGTGTGTGTGTGTGTGTGTGTGTGTTTGATGGTGATGAACCCTCTTGACAGAAATGTAAGGACTCTCTTTGCATGTGATCTTATTTATGCACAAAAAAGCACACTTTTATAGTGCACCTCAACATGTTTTTGCTAAATAACAAACTTCATCTTTCAATACATAATCCCCCCCTTTTTCTTTTGTGAATTAATTTTTCATGCACATCCCACTGGGATTTAAACTCTACATGCTGATCTTGACTGATCGGTTGAATTTATATTCCTCACCGTGTGCTATTAAACTTTTAAGCCCCAGGAACTCAATTGCTTATGATTTGATTACATATCTACAAATGTGTTTCTAGAATAGAGTCAGAAACTAAATGTTTTTTTTATTTTTGGTGTTTTTTTTTTTAGGGAAGACATTTTCAATATTTAAAAAGGCAAAAAAGACAGACAGCAGAAGGGTGAAAGTCAGTGAACTCTGTGAAAGGTTCAGGGTCTGACAACAAGCTCACTCTGAATGTTGTGCAAAGATGTTGTGCAACATAATGAATAATTGCATAAATGCTTTTTCATTTTTCTAATTTAGTTTTTATTTATATTTTATTGTCAATAGCTCCTTCCAATATTATTCAGATTTAGTATTTCTTTCTTTCTTTCTTTCTTTCTTTCTTTCTTTCTTTCTTTCTTTCTTTCTTTCTTTCTTTCTTTCTTTCTTTCTTTCTTTCTTTCTTTCTTTCTTTCTTTCTTTCGTTTTTTCGTTTTTTCCAAGTTAGTTTATTTGGATTTTATTTAACAAAGTTCTTTTTTCATAAAATTTTTGTTAAAACTGCCATAATCATGGATCAACATTCTTTGTTGCCATTCAACAATATGTACCCTTTTCACATGACGTGCTTCCACAGTTAAGAACACTGCAAATCTAGTGAAGTTATAAATAATTATTTTTAAAAAATGAATACACATTTATAACATTATATATTGTGTTGTCAGTAAATGACAAAAAAACGAATGAACGCTCCTGCAAGGGTGTTTCTTATGGAAGCTTGGATAAAATATATTTCAGATATAAACGCGCAATTGTGAGTTAGATATAAAGTTAGAGTTGCGTAATATAAACTCGCAATTAATTATGAGTTATAAAGTCAGAATTGCGTGATATAAAGTCAGAATTGCGTGACTTTTTTTCTCAGAATTGCACTATATAAGCT
>NC_137142.1:12653026-12800526 GCF_949319135.1 Squalius cephalus
TTAAGGGGTTTCAAATCAAAAAAATACTTTCTGTTACAAAACAGGGCGTTGATTTCAAACGTGTCCACTGTAGAGGACATCAGGACTTAAATCATGTTTATCAGGCATTTTGTGAATATGGAAATAAATTATACATCAATATTCCTATGAAATATTAGATATTATTACTCCAATTAATGCCAATTATTACTCCAATTATTACACTTACAGTGTATAGATACATTGCATTGAATGGGAATATTCATTTATGGCCATTTTACCCACATATTGCATAAAGTAAAATGGTGTATCAATTAATTCCGTTATTTCTTTCATAACATAGTTGAGAATCATCTTTATACAAATTTTGGTTGAAAAAATCCTGAAACCCCAAAATGTATTGGTGATTGAAAAAAAATCCCATTGTTTTTGCCTATACATATAATTTCATGTCATTTTATTTTTTTAAACAACTTAGTCCTGGCGTCCACTACAGAGGACATAGCATAACGTATGAATAAAATATTATTTTTCAAAAATGTTTTTTTTTTACCATTTGTTTATTGTGCTCTAAACAGTGTGATGACATGGAAAAAAACTAAATTCACAAAACTTTTTTTTTTCTGGGTCTCAGGATGATATGATTTATTGTTTCACATAAATTTGTGGAATTAGGAAAGTAAAATGGATTGTGAATGCCGGTTCTTATTTACTTTATTAAAAAGGTGTAGGGTCTGAAAGACAATAATTTTGAAGAATGTTTCTGCTGGAAGTCAATGGGGTCCAAAACAAAATTAGAGCCTACTGACTTTTTCATTGCATGGATATGAAAATATCATCTTTTGTATTCAACAGAAGAAAGTAAGTCGTACAGTATTGGCACAACATGGGGATGAGTAAATTATGAGAAAATGTTCATATTTGGGTGATCTGATCCTTTAAGGAATTTGTTTGGCTACTTTATTCCTACCGTACCTGGCAAAATGTGGGATCATTAATTCTCTCTTTTTAACCTTTATTCTATCTGTTCTCGTTCCTCTGTGTCTCTCAGGCGGTGGATGCTGATCTCGTCTCTAACGTGACCTACAGAATAAAAACAGAAGCGGCTCGGCAGCTCTTCGCCGTGAACCGTCTGACCGGCGCCGTATCAGTCCTGCAGGCGCTAGACTTTGAGGACTTGGCAGCAGGAAACAGCACCTACACGTTTGAAGTGGAGGCGTTAGATCACGGAGGAGTCCTCCCTCCTGGAACGGCTACAGTCATCGTTAGAATCACGGTAAGGCCGCTAAGAGCGCATTCTGTTTTATCACGGCAGTCTCAATAGCAGCATGAGAAACTCTGCTGGAACTCTGAAAGTTCAGCAGGTTCCAGATGGAGATGGTTTGAACTTTGGGAGGGTGGAAGTAAATTCTCATCAGGTCTAGTGGCGGTGATTGGATTAGAACTTTCAAAGCTCGTCCATAGTGTCTACATGCTAATGCTCCTCCCAGAAGCTCCGTTGACTCTGTTCCAGGAATGCCTACAAAAGATTTGATCTCTAAATTCAATTAGTCTTGAAAAAAAAACCCTATGTTGGCAGGATTTTGGGCGTTGTTTACTGGATCCTCGCCTGCGTTTTCCTACTTTCTTGTTTTGATATTTCTGGTTGACGGTGACTGGAGTGACAGACAAAGCTCTGCGCAGGTTCTGATGCTAGCCTGGCACAGCTATTCCAGGCCTGAATGACTCATTAGCTTTGTGACTGCAATTATGTGAGGATTTTAACGGGAGCACTCTCCAGCGCCTCCGAAGATTAGCCGGGGGATCAGAACAGAAGGATTAGCCTCCTCCAGTTTACAGCAGCTGGAGTGAGTTTGAGTGTGTGATGAAAACTGAACTTGTTGAACTTCATGTAAAATCTTACATTTTTAATTATGTAAATCTGATGGAAATGTTGTGGTTTTCAGTAGCGATGTATACATTAGTCAAGCCAAAAGCTAACCCTAACTTACGATGAACGATACAATTACAGCATGCATGTAGGAGTTTTGGTCAGTCTCTACATTTTTAAGATTTATTATTGTGGAAGTTAACTATGTAAGTTAGCATTGTGAGCAAACAATATGTAATGTTATATTAATGTTAATTTATATGATTAATGTGGACCAATTAACACACGTATATATTTTAAATATATAAATAAAAAAAATATTATAATACTTAGGGCCAGATTTACTAAACAGGGCAAATTAGCATGAGAACGCAATTCCAAAATAGTGTCTTTAGTAAATCCTGACTGTAGTTTTTTTAATGCCAAAAGAGGGTTTATGCTGGCGCAAGCTGTTTATAAATCTAGCCCTTAATATCCCACAATGCACACCTTTCCTGGTTTTGGCCAGAGAGAGCGACTGACCCAAAGCTGCAAATGGCTCATTAAGTCAGTTTTGCTTCCTTTGATCACTCCAGCCTGTGCATGCTTTACTGTGGGAAGTTCAGAGCAAATACATGCAAATGAGCTTCAACCCACCTCGCTCACTAATATAAAGTTTAAGTTCAAAAGATGCCATTTAACAAATTTAGGATGTGCTTCCTTTGTGTTAATTGTGATTTAGGGGATTGTAATTTAGCGATTTGGTGTGTAAATATTTATTATTAAAATTTTTTGGAAGCAATTAATTATTTATTATTTATATGTCTTAATCAATCCTATTTTCGCTTTTATTTGTATATTTTCAGTATTCAATTTTAAAGGAACACTATGTAACTCAAATAAAATAATTGAAATAATGAGTCAATACATCATAAATCCTTATATTTAAATGTATAATTATATTTAATTTAGCTTATTTTAATCAACAATTTATATATATATATATATATATATATATATATATATATATATATATATATATATATATATATATTGATATATATTGATATATATTGATATATAGTATATATATCATTTAAATACAAATAATAATAAAAAAAATTTGGACTTATTGTTCATTGTTAGTCATTGTTAGTCATTGTTATGCATGATAAATACAATTCATACAATTTTAATGTTGTGTTACTCAAGAAGAAAACGTTTTAAAAGCTTTTAGAAGCAGTGTTTAAATAATATAATATATTTTTACATTCAAAAGTGCATGACCTTCCATGGCTTATTATTACAATAGTTTGCTTATATTATTAGACAACTTTTGAGATCAAATAATATGCATTTTGACCTAATAATTGAAGGAAGTGATTGACAGCGTGGTTTATAGACTTAAGGATGAAATCTACCCAGAATATTTATTTAAGACTGTTTCTCATATTACAGTGTGCTTTTATAGATCATGCATGGTGACTTGCTTCTTACAAAATCAAATTTGAACCCCCGGAGATTTTCATGGTCTTTGCATCAAGTGTTTTGTTATGGTATGAAAAACAAAGCGTTGAATTGTAGTTGTGCTGCTGCTATCCTCAGATGTGCCTTGAATCTTGAGATGTTTACCTTCAACTTTTTACCTTCAAAGTTTGCATCCTGTTAGTTTTGCTGCAGTGGAGATGGTGTAACAAATTGTAATGATGCTTGAGCTGAGGTGAAGGCAATATTATTAATGTCAGGGTAGAGTCATCATATCTGGGCTTATGGGAGATTTTGAAGCACTTTCAGGGAAATTTATATATATATATTTATTTTTTTTCCCCTGACTATCAGGGAAAGTGTGGCTGTGTGTATGGGCACATCCATCCGTGGGCAAGACCCCAAAGAACATTCAGAAAGGGTCACTTGACCCCTCTGAAGAGTTTCAGGGTTATTTCGATCGTGTGTGTGTCTGCAGCCCTCATCCCCCTCGACTCTGAGAGAAGAGCGGCTCGCTGCATATAGATCCCTATCACTTCTGCTGTAGTTTCAGCCCCTTGAGCTCATGCTGGGGCGAAAGGTCAGGTTGTATCGATGGGCTTTTCAGGTGGGCAACTTCCAATGATGAGATGCTGAATATAACAGAAGCTTCTCCCTGCAGCATACATGTCTCATACCCCTTTTCCACATACGTGATTTTGTTGCGGGTTCCTGGCCTGTGTCCATGTCGCAGCCTGTGTTCTCGAACCGTTCCGCTAGAAAGATCGGTTCAACCCCGGCCCTAAAAGCTCGCTCTGTTTGATTTTAGCCTGGTTATAGTGAGGTAAACAACACGTAGCAGCATTATTTCACCATTCGTTCCTCAAGTGTGTGGAAGCAGGTGGCCGGTTCACAACAGGCTCCAGTTCGCCTGGCCGAGAACAGGCTCTGGCTCCAGAACGCGAACGATTCTTATGGAAAAGGGGTATTATGGGTTCCAAAATAGTGAGCTGCCTTACTTCCTACACACAATCATACACACTACAGGTCACACAAGTTTGGAATAATTGCAAATAAAGTAATAATTACAAAAGTGTCTGATGTCATTTATTTGGTCAGAAATAGGAATATTGTATACAAAAATAATAAACAGCAATATTGTGAAATTATTACATTTTAAAATAACTGTTTTATAGAACAGCCAAATATGCTGATTTGGTAATCAGTTATGATCAATTTTTATCTTAATATTTTGTGTAAACCATGGTACTTTTTTTTAGGATTCTTTGAACAGAAAGGTCAAAAGAAAAACATTTATTTGAGATAAATATTGTGAAACATTATAAATATCTTTACTGTCACTTGTTGGTGATTTTATTTTTAATTATTATTTTATACCCCAAACTTTTGAATGGTAGTGTATCACAGTTTCCACAAAAACATTTTTTTTTTTCAACATTGATAATAATAAGAAATGTTATTTTTTTGTTTGTTTGTTTTTTTAGCAGCAAATCAGCATATTAGAATGACACACATTTAAAAGACAACTTGAAGAAAAAAAAATACTTAAATGGACAAACCAGAATTACATGAAACCGTGAGGTTGGGACCTATTTTGGGGGGGGGTGGGGGATTATATTATGGCAAAAAAGGAAATAACTTTCACTCATTAATTGTATAAGACAATGCATATTAAAAAAGTAATATTTAGATTTAATTTTCACTTTAAAACACCTCGAAAGACAATGTAAAGTGCTATTTTACAGTGGTAATGGACAGCAGTGAAAGACATCAGCATCCATAAACTGATTAATACTCCATTTATTATTGTGTCACTCCTCACTAAAGGGACGACAGCAAGCAGAACAGAATCGCTTTGCCTGCGGGCCCTGCTTACCTCAGCCCTGCTTTAATGAGTGTTGTTAATACATATTTTATCCATGTCTCTCTCTCCCTGTTCTTTTCAGGATATGAATGATTTCTCCCCGGTCTTCAGACAGGCTCTTTATAAAGGGCTGGTGGCTCCAAACGCAGAGAAGGGGACAGTCATCACAACTGTGTTTGCAGAAGATCAGGATCCTCCAGTAAGTACACAAAATCATGAACTACACTTTCAATCTGACTCATCCTCAAATGACAAACCTTGACAGTAACCAATTTGGTTACTGTCAGTTTTTATAACAGACCTGCCAATTTTGGAGGTTCAGTGATTCATTTCTGTCATATATTTTGTACTTAATTGTTTACACGATTTCGAATAAACCCTGGAATATAACGGGTTCAGTGAGGAGTTGTTCCTTTGAACCTTCTATTCATCAAAAAATCCTGAAAAAAATGTGTCACAGCTGCTCGATTATGGCAAAAATCATAATCGCGATTATTTAGGTCAGTATTGTAATCATGAGTATTTAACGCGATAATTCAGTGGCCCATATGACCAAAACAAAACAAAATTCTGAAGGATCATGTGACACTGAAGACTGGAGTAATGATGCTGAAAATTCAGCTTTGCATCAAAGGAATAAATTACATTTTAAAATATATTCAAATATATTTAAATTGAAAATAACTGACCCCAAACTTTTGTATGGTTTATACATTAAGAATGTTAAAAAGGAAAATTATTATTCATATTTTTTAATGGAACAAAAAAACCTACTAAAATAAAAAGAAAGTCATATTTAAATAAAGTACATTTATTAAAAAAAAAAAAAAAAAAAAAGTTGGTCTTATGTTACATTTTTAATCCAAATAAGATTACAAATTTTAATCCAAATGAATTAGATTGTTTGTTTGTTGTTCAACAAACAGTCATTTTAAATGTATTCCAATGTAAATACTGGCAAATCATGGCCCTGGCAACGTCAAGTGTGTTCCAAAACACTAAAAGTTTGAGATAAGACTAGACAGTTCATTCATTATTTGAGTGCATGAATTCATCCCTGGACTCTTTAAACTCATTTGGATTTCTTCATCTGAAATATTCATAGTGTTGTATTACTCTGTATGGGAGATTAGACTCCCGCTAGTGTACCTGTTTACTTGTCCCTCCGTTAACATGTTAGTCTGCTGTTGTGGATAATCGGTTTGTTCTGCGCTGTCACTCTCTTTCTGCATCTTTATTTGATTGATCTGACAGAGCCGTTTTACGTTTGCCATCTGGAGACCGGCCTCTCTTTCTCGCATGCTAGACGACTCCGAAATGAAATTACACGCAACGACACAGAGATTTTGACACTGCAGTGAATCCGTATATAATTCCTTGTGCTTTCATCAGAGAGTAAAAACATATATTGGGTTTTAGAATGCAGCCCAGCATGCTTCTACAACTTTTACAGCTGGAGGGAAACGCAAGGCCATTACAGTATAGCAAGACACACATCTCTTATTACCTTATAAATTACATAAACAAGGTTATTCGCTGCCTGAGGTTTGGTTTATTCAGAGTGGCAGTGTACGCCAGGGGCTGGAGATGCGCTGAATGCCTGTAAATGTTTATCATCCACAGACTGTAAAACAGAAAGATGTTTTGTGGGTTTCTGCATCTCTATATGCTGTGTGAGGACGTGTCGTTAGCAGACTTTATAGGCTGTCAGTAACTCTGGACCACAATGACATCCAAGTTTCAAAGACTTCTGAATGTAGTTAGTGTATAAACGTATTTTTAAAGTGTGTTGATTTGTCTTTTACAACTGCCAAACTTCACAAACAACTGTAGGCGACTTTTACAGCCTCACTTTTTTGCCATGGTCAATTTTGTTCCTATCACTTTCCTCTAAGGGAAACAGCAGGGGTGCCTGTAATACAGACAAATTGTTTTCAATGTGTGTTCAGGAATGGCCTTTTCATTAGTGGGTGTTAAAATGAACTGAGATGTTGCTTTTGAAATTTGTAGCTTTTAATGTTTCGCTGCGTGGTCGTTGCAGTTGTCACTGAATTTGAGCTATGATTGGTGCTGCTTACGGTACATTCAAGGGAACAGCAGGGGTGCTGGAACCACTTTTTAGCCCACGTCTTGTTCAACTAAACATTGACTGATTAAAATATGGTCTTCAATGGGTTCATAAAATTGTATATTCCACATAGGAATGGCTTAAATATACACTATACACTGTAAACCCAAATAATTTGGTAAAACTAAATAAATAAATAAATAAATAAATAGGTAATCAGTTACATAAATACAATTTAAATTGAAACATTTAACATATACCTGTTCTCAAACTAAGCTCATGCTCCACTCGTCACCATGATGAAAAATCAACATAAAATAAACTCTTCTAAACTTGCAAAACCCTAACTCACTTAACATTTAACCTTGAATCAAAAACATCATATAACACTTAATTTTAGCATTTACTCTCACTTTTGAGCGTCATGACAAAGCATGCTGGGAAATAGACATTTAAGTTTGTCTAATTAAAAGAAAAAGTTCATAAAACAAAACAATGAAACAATTTAGATTACTTAAAATGTGTCAGTTTTGTGAACTCAAAAGAAAAAGAAAGTTCAAAATACTAATACAAGTTCATTTGAGTTGGTTAGTCAAACCAATGAATTAATTTGAGCTTTGGGGTTTACAGTGTAGTGTTCAAAAGTCTGGAGTCTGTAAGATCAAAAATACAGTAAAAACAGTGAAGTATTTAAAATAAATAGTAATCAAGAGTATTTAAATTTTGCAATTTACTATAGATGTTGTCTATTTAAATACATATCTAGTTCAGTCATAAAATTCTAGAGGGCCCAGGCTGCTTATCCTGCAGTCAATTATAATGCTTACTCAACATTTAAATAGTCTGGTTCATTGTTTGCGAAACTGGACGATTCTTGACAGCAGGTGAGATTGGACAGTGAAGGGTGTTTTAAGATGACTCTAAATACCCCTGTACAAGCAGGACCCTGTGTACTCACATCACCGTAGAGGACAAGAGTGTGTCAGAGAGAGGTGTGTGTTGCTGGGATTCTCTGACATGGAGCTTAACCTTCAAGACAGACTGTGGTTTTTAGTTGGGTTTTTATTGTATTCTTTTTTTTATTTTGAGTTCAAGGATGCTGACAATGCCAAGAGACAAGATAGTCTGTGTCAGGCTAAGAGTTAAAAGAATGAGTCATCCAAAAATGAAAATTTGAAATGTATTTTTAATAATGGAATCCTGGTAAATTACAGTAAAATTACAAGAACAGCTTTTCGGGTAAATGCACAAATGTGCTTTTCACACAAGCATCAGCGTTCCATCTTTTACCAGTAAGATACCATTCACACATCATCAGTACCAAAATACAGGTATACTCTGTGATGTCAATCATCGGAAATGAGTGGTAATGACTGAAATGACGTTGAGGCGTTTTCTTCATCCGCCTGGATGAAGAGAAGCACTTTAGTTTCCTTTTAGTTTTTTTAGGGGTTCAAGCATGAAATGCTGAAACCCTATTGTAATTGTTAGGATTCGTAAAACGCATCGTGCAGGCCAAACCGTAAAGCCTAGAGACGTGAAACCTGGCCAGATGGTAGGCCTCAATTTGGGGACAACGTATGAGTATGATCCCGATTGGCCCATAGGTGGCGCTACAGCAACCAAAAGTTCAAAACCGCTCATAACTCTTAGGCCGTTTGACCTAGACTCAAGTGCCTTACACCACTGTGATCCCTGGCTCAAGGCGGACAAAATGGCTATCTCCAAATTCGATTTAGGCAGGAACATATTTCTGCTATGTCGCATTTTGTCCGAAACCTACTTTTGCAAACTAGTCCCTGGTTTTTCGCCCGATCGGAACCAGACCAGTCTAGGACAATTCTCTGGACTCTCTAGATCAATAATTATCGAAAAAAAGTTGAACTTTTGCATTTGGGTGGCTGTAACAGGGTCATTTAGAAAAGGGGCGTGGCAAAATACACTAAGAAGCCTATAAATCCCAAATGAAAACTCAGAACTTCACAAAAATTGGTGAGCATATGTGACATAACATCATTAACAAGCATGCCAAATTTTATGGAGATCGGACCATAAGTGGCGCTATAACTGTTAAAAAGCTTTAAAACCATATATTTATGGTACATTGCCTGTATTGGCTGTAAATGGTCTTTTCCATCTATGATGTCAGTGGTTACATGCTTGCTAAATAAAACTTAACTTTTGATGCTTTTGTGCTTAAACACCTTAAAGGCCTTAATTGCTTGAACCCCGATAAAAGCTGCTTGCAGCTTTCATTTTTGTTTGTTTTTTTTACTTCTGAGTGATAGGCGTAAGGGGATGATCAGAGAGAATGCATTTTTGCTCTTGAAAACATGCTTTACATTTCAAGTTTGAATTTAATATAGCTTCCAAAATATGTTAATACACACTGGAATTCCTTATTGTTGAGCCCCGAGCATGCTCATATTTTATTCTCGCAAGCTTACACGTCTGCTGAACACAGCCAAGGTTTACGGAAAATTATGTGTTTATTGCCCGTGTGTGTGTGTGTGTGTGTGTGTGTGTGTGTGTGTGTGTGTGTGTGGCAAGTGCGTTTTTGTTTTGATGTCTGGGAAGAACGTTTTTTTTTTGATGACCCTGGATGCCCCACTGAAATACCAGATTCATCATTCCTGCTGTGTTGTGAATCACCATGGAGACATGGAGCAGTTCAATTTCTGTCTCTCTCAGGCATGACTGGAATTAAAGTCAGATAATTCTCACTTTTAAAATCCCCTTCCTCAAACGGCCTTGATAGGAAAAGTGTGTAGCAGAACAAAGACAGGAAGTGATCGTTCCTCATTAGGGTCCTGCTCAAACTCTGATTACAGTACGAGCACAGCTACATTTTCAGACAGCGCCGGTGAATGAGATAATGACAAGGTATGCATATGCACGGCTGCAAAGGTCACTGGGTAATGAAAGCTCCTCCTTTGCCTTTATGCAGGTTGAACCTCATGTCCTGAGTGGCGACTTCCTTTTATTTGAAAAGATTTAAAGTGATGAGTAATGGACTTCTATCCTTGAAGTGTCACTACAGAGCAGAAGAACCAGCAGCCATTAATCACACCGCCACAGCATGAATATAACAACCAGGCAGAAACTTAATGTGTCCCACTAATGTGACTGACTCACATTTGAGTGTTGACAGTGACACCCGCTGAAAAGGACTCATGAATGTCATATCTTAAACAGTTAACTGATTTGATCCCATAATAGCAGGAATAAGACCTAATTTCATGGCTTAACCCAGAGGGAAAGTATTTTTTTAGGATTACAGTATTTAGATTTATATATATATATATATATATATATATATATATATATATATATATATATATATATATATATATATATATATATATATATATATATATATATCACACTGTATAGTTGAACACTCACTGTAAGCAGAAATCCAAATCCACAGAAGTTGTATTTAAATTCACAAACAGAAGACAAGAGTATCGATGGAGAAATAACAGAACTACAAAGCTTACACAAGACTAAGGGTATGTTTACATGACAACTATATGCTTAAAACTGAGAAGTTTTTCCTTTGAGTTTTCCACGTACAGACGACACCATTGTCAAAACGATCCCCATTCACACAGATCTGCGAAAACGACTAAAAACCCTTTATTCTGCTGCCAGGCCATTAGATGGCGATCTAATGACTGAACATTATAGACTGAACACGTAATACGCATGTGCATGACGTCATCATCTTCAGAGATTCACGTTTTCGTTGATTACACGGAGGCCGTTTTCAAAAACTTGCACTTTATATCTCGTTTTTAAAAGTTTGCTTTTTCAGGCACCCAAAACGCCGTTGTCGTGTCAACGAACGGCCAAAACTCGTAAGTTTTACGTTTTTAGTTGAAAACGGTGTTGTGTAAACAGCTCCTAATACCAGAACAAAGAACTAATGCAAACTGAGGGCTTATATACACAGCAGACATAGAGAGAAGCTAAAAAGACACACCTGAACTCAAAGGAACTCAATCAATCAGAAACCTTGGAGACAAACAGGGAGAAAACAGAGGATAACTAAACTAATTAACTGGCTAGAAGATTAACAAAGAAACTCAGACATGAACAAAACAGAGAAACAGAACAAAAGACAAACTCAAAACGTGACAATATATGAATGTGTGTGTGTGTGTGTGTGCGCGTGTAATTTTATCAAATTAATTACATGATATTTTGTTTAATCAATACAATTAACTGCATATCTTATATGCATTTCATATATCAATACTTGTGAGAAATTAAAGATCAAGATTATGTATTTTATTGTGCCACAACACAGCAATAATGAATAGACAAAAAAAAAAAAAAAAATCAAAAAAACACATCTGCACTATTTTTTTTTAATATTAATACAATTCATTATTTTCTAATTCGTTTTTAATTAAATAATTGATGCCACTAGTGTCTCAAGCCATGATGTCAAATTAAAAACTGTTGGACCAGCTCTCAGAGCTTAATATCATGCCTTAATATTTTTGCAAATTCATCAGTCAACAGGATTGCTGAGTATTTTCTCTTCAGTGAACTAAAGACTCAAAGACACGGTTTGGATCAGATAGTCTGAGCTGGTGTGATTGAGTGGACTAATTTGCATATTCATGAGAGTGTTTATGCTAAATTAAGCAAGGGTGTAGAGTTACATTCAAACTATTTTAAGGCATGAAGACATTTTCTCATGGGGGAGGGGGTGACGTTTAAATATGTAATTTTGATTTATCGAAGATGAGTTTTAGGGGATAAAAGTATTGACTGCAAGTGGGCATTAATGTTAGTTGTTAATGCTAGATGTACTGTAATTATTGATAGTTAATGGGACCTTATTGAAAAGTGTAACCAAGATAATATATCATAAGCATGAAGTCATTTTAGCAGTGATTTCTAAAATTGATTGTTTTTTTGATTTTTTTCTCTCAGTGTCCAGGAATTGGGTAATGCTACTGCATTGCTACTGCATGGGCGTTTAACTTCTCTAGTACATTCATTATAGCATATTTTGTCTGTATTTGATGTTCTTATTTGACATCATGACTGGATTTTACAGATGAAAACCGGGACGGCACAGAGTGCTCCAGTAATGTCAGGTCATCGGATTTAACTTTACTTTCCCTAAACGTAGTGGTGTGATCGTCTTAACAGAGATTAAGGTGGTCAGCTGAGGTAAATCTGTCTGTTTTACTCTTCCTGTTCTTGCCGTCTGCCGTCAAGCAGACTACAGTGCTGTTTATTTTCATGACCTGCCACAGAAGCTGTTAAATTACGCATTTCTTCGTTAAATAATGCTTTGAGAACATGGGGGGTGCTAAAGACATATGACACAAATAATAAGCTATAGAAAAATTGTGACATGGACTTAAAAAAAAAAAGACTAGAAACGAATTTCTTGGCTGTTATTGATGTAAATGCGATGTTGTTTGTCTCTTTCTCCTGCAGTATAAATGACTTTGTATGTTTACCACAGCACAAAGCATCAAACATTTATGATTCAGCCAGACGGAAGAGCTGTAAAGTATCAGTAGAATGAGGTGCGGCAGACTGAGCTCTCTGTAGCTCTACAAAACATGATGCCCGAGAGACCTTTGAGGAAGCTCAAACCTGCTATTCAAAGAGGAGTCAATGCTTTAAAGAGATAGTTCACCCAAAAATATCAATTCTGTCATTATTTATTCACCCTCATGTCATTCTAAACCCGTATGATTTACAGAAAAGGAGATGCTTTGCAGAATGTTAAAGATGTTCTTTTCCATACATTCTAACATATTTTTGACTATATTCTGTCAAGCTCCAAAAAAAAAAAAAAAAAAAAAAAAGTCCATTTGGCATATCTGCTATATTCCAAGTAATCTGATAACATATGATAACTTTGTGTTCTCAAACATTGTTCTCTCACATATTCAAATTTTTAGCATTACTTTCACTTACACTACCGTTCAAAAGTTTTGGGTTGGTAAGATTTTTTAAATGTTTGTAAAAGAAGCCTTTTCTTTAGTTCCTTGTTTCCTTGATCACCAAGGCTGCATTTATTTGATACAAATGCATTTAAAACAGTGATATTGTGATTTATTATTACAATTTAACCCTTAAATGCATGAATGTTTCGTCAATCATTATCACATATTCGGGTCTTTAGCGACCCGGATCTATAATATAAAACTCTACTGATATTAGAGTAACAATTACAAAAGAATAAAATAAAGCATATTTTGTCACATTTTTGAGCTCGGAAGGGTTCAGTTTGAACAGAAGTTTTATACCATCATCACTGTCCTCGTCAGAGCTCATTTCCCAGTACATTCAGTATCTGGCTCATATTTGCGATCTCAAACATATTCTCAAAACTATCATCTTTTAACATCTTCAAAATCAATATTTTTATTGCTGACAGCTTCTTTAACCCCTTGCTCATCACCCCCAATTTTGGCAAGTGCTGCATACATGAAATGCCCCAAATAAAAAGGTTACTGCTCATAAGTAATTCTGAATAGAAACATAACACACATACATTTAGAAAGCCAACCCTTGAGAGTTTATAGTTCAAGACTCAAAATTAACCAGACTGTTATTAATATTGAGATATATAAGCTCAAACATATTTTGAACTAAAATAATCTGGGATCACCAGTGATCCCTGTCAGGTAAGGGGTTAACCCTCTGGGGTCTAAGGTGTTTTTGGGGTCCTTGAGATGTTCTGACATGCCCTGACATTTTTGCTTTTTTCAGTTGCTTATAAACATATTAATGGCAAAAAAAAATTACACACTATTTAGCACAAACAGGACTACCATGAAATGTGAGCAACAAGAATGTACATGTCTGCATTTTTGAGAGAATAATGTTTATGCGTGGTTATTGAAAAAACTAAAAACTAAAGTTTCTGAAATAAGGCCATAAAACACATTCTAAATATGTGCCAATAAGACTTTTGTCTAATGGATGTCATTGCCTAGTGTTTTTTCTTCAAAATGAAGTGAAAATCACCCTGCCTTATCATTCACATAACACAATACATTGATTTGAATTTTGCAAAGCACTTTCTGTTTGGAAAGGCAATATGCGGAGTGGGCGTCTACGGTCATGCATATGTAGTGATTCACACCTGAGGAGACAATGGGGCCCGCATACTTAATTAGCCATTCATTCAGGTGAGTCACTGAGCCACAAGAATGCAAGAGCAACAGTTGGAAGCATCTCAATTCTTTTTTATTTTTCCTCATATTGTGCTTGCAATTTGGCCTATATCCAAGGAAAACATGTCTAGTAATTGTGCAGTTAATTCTCATACTGTATTTTCAGTTTTGGAATATTTATGCTCTCCCCAAATTTGTCAATAATAGAACACAATAAAAGTTATTTAAAGAAAAGGCTTATATTTACCTTTTAATAGTTTGTTTACATCTACCTTGTAAATATATTTTTTTATTAAAAAGGTTACAATTACAACAACAATTCAAGTGTAATCTTTCTTTGTAAAAACTAAAGTATACATTTTATCATACATATTTCAAAGTTAAGGATTTGATTGATTATTTGATAACTTTATTTTTGACAAAACATATTATATTTAACATAAGCAAATATTGGCAAACAAAAGCTTATTTGAGGTGGCAGATATTTTACATTAAAAATGTATAATCTATCCAAAACTAATCAACGAAATGTTGTCTTTCATATGTCTGTAACATAGGTCTTTCATTTTTATTATAAGAAATATAAATGTTAATTTGCAGTTTAAATCCAGGAAATTTGTTAATGAAAAAATTATTAAAAGTAAGATACAATTGATACAAAACGAAATTCGTTTTAAAGAAAGGATTTGTACTTTCTGTTTTGAGGTCTCTGTGAAAGTTTGAAAGTCTTTTAGTGCTTTTTTTAGAGCGCTCACGTCCATAATGGGGGGGGTGGTGGCGCAATGGATAAGACACATGCCTTTGGTGTGAGAGACCCGGGTTCGAATCCACTGTGAGACACCAATGTGTCCCTGAGCAAGACACTTAACCCCTAGTTGCTCCAGAGGCGTGCGACCTCTGACATATATAGCAATTGTAAGTCGCTTTGGATAAAAGCGTCAGCTAAATGAATAAATGTAAATGTAAATGTAATGGAGAACTGTCACGTAATATTGTTTTTTCCTCATACATGCGAACACGAAAAATAAAAGACAAAAGACTTTTAAGTAAAACTTACTCCGAAATTGTGTTCTCGGCGGAATTCGCTCTTCAAAATGCTGCCGTTCGTCGTCTGAGTTACAATCTTCCTCTGAGGAAAAGGTGCATTCTTCCTCGCCGTCCAGAATCATCTGAAGGGTGTCTTTATTACCGGAGAAGCGTTTCATACTCAAAACGCGATGAACTATCAGTAAGTCTGATGAAGAAACTTTTTATGGCATTGATCGAGGGGCGTATGCGATGCATACTAGATCACCTAACTATTTACATGTGAATCGCGCCGGGGGCGGGGCGGCCGCAGCTGATTATAGAGATAATGAGGCAGAAGGAAAAACGGTACCTCTCCTTGCTTTCAAACGGATTACATGAGTTGAAAACATTTGTTTTTTATATAAATTACTTCATTTAAAAGAGGAGATTTCAAGCTTCATAAAGACATATCTCACGTGCCTGTGTGAGAAGTATTCATTGAGTTATGATTCATTTTCGGACGCGTTTCAGAATGGACTACACGGACAGAGAGAAGGCAGAACTCGCTTCGTGTTTATTTTTCTTTATTTGTCGAAAAGCACAACACTATGTTTTTATTGTGAGTATACACAAAAATAATACACATTTAACAGAATCAATTGATGTATGAAACTTGTTTTGTAAAATCAAAGTCAAAAGAGTATTTTGGGTCTCAATTCAACTCATAAGGAAAAAAGCGAGCAGATCACGCCGGCGTGATCTCCGACCTCTGAGGGTTAACAGATCCACCATCAAGTGACAGTGACAGTAATCTACTGGAAGCTGTGGTTGCCAGCAATGTACTGTAAATGTATAGCCCTCTAGCATTAATTTACAACTCTCCTTTTTTACAGTATGTTACCATAATAATACCATTGAAGGTAGGCCTAACTCATATCATTTGGGATCCCGATTGCTTCAAACATTTCAAGTTTAAATATATAAATAAATGTATATTGCTGTAGGCTACTTTCTCGAAAATGACAAATATCACCCAGAATGCATTGTTATATTGCTGTTTTAATGGAAAACAGCATGTTACTGTCAAAATTTGGCCATTTTTACAGCAATTTTTTACAGTGTGCGTTCAGTACTTTCTCAGCAGTAAATCGCTGAGTCGTTTCAAGTTTTGCTGATGATACTTCCTATTCTTTTGTTTTCTGCCTGCGGTAACTATGAGTGATACGTAACTTCGTCATTGTGTATCAGACATTGACACCTTGTGGAATAAATGTGAATTGCACTTATTCAGTCATCAAAGATTAAATTATTGTTGTGCAGAAATTTACACTGTTACACACCTCAGGTCGTTAGCGACACTATACAATTTTTACAAAAAAATAATGGGAAAACAGGCATTCTTCTATAATTGTATTATTTATTGTTGTTATATAATAAATTGATTGAGGAATACTAAGAAGGTTGATGTCTAACTTTAAAAAATGAATAAGGAAGAGGGTAGTGAATGACGTCCCGGGTCACTAAAGACCTGAGGTGTGCGTTTAAGGGTAAAAATAACCGTTTTCTATTTTAA
Source organism: Squalius cephalus (assembly GCF_949319135.1). Classification (NCBI taxonomy): domain Eukaryota; kingdom Metazoa; phylum Chordata; class Actinopteri; order Cypriniformes; family Leuciscidae; genus Squalius; species Squalius cephalus. The sequence goes on from NC_137142.1 coordinate 12,670,010, forward strand.
TATTTAATTATATAAATATAATTTATTCCTGTGATAAAAAAAGCAGAATTTTCAGCATCATTACTCCAGTCTTCAGTGTCACATTATCCTTCAGAAATCATTCTAATATGCTGATTTGGTGATCAAGAAACATATTATGTTGTTATCAATGTTGAAAACCGTCGTGATGTTTAATATTTTTGTTGAAACCGTGATGCGTTTTTTTTCAGGATTCTTTGATGAATAAAAAGTTCAAAAGAGCAGCAATTATTTGAAATAAATATATTTTGTATCACAAATTTTTACTGTCACTTTTGATTAATTTAATGTGCCCTTAATGTGGCTGAATAAATGTTTAATTTCTTTCAAAATAAAAATCTTACTGACCCAAACTTTTGAATGCTAGTGTGCATTGCAGTGGCACTTGATGTGATTGATGTAAAAGCTGAAGGGATGTGTCATTTTAAATTATTGATGACTTAACTTTCACAATATCTAAAATATTGCATGACTTCAAAAGACTTGAAAAATGGCAAATGAGGACATTTTTGTCCTTTTCGGAGCTTGGAAGCCACTGCTTTCTGCCTTCTTTTGTTGTATGGAAAATAGCAGCTTAGAAAATATTCCGCAAATGACTACGATTTGATGTCATAGAAAGAATATATAATTAAGCCCATTTTGAAGCAGTGATAACAATAGCAATCTATAATTATATAATAATGTGATGCATAGAATTGAATATAATGATACACCATATTTGGTCATTTAAATCTAAGTAGGTCTGCTCTAGGGATGTGTTGATACTAACCGTGTTCCTCCCTTAGGGTACGCCTGCCAGTAAAGTGCGCTACAGAGTGGATCAGGATCTGTCACCATACAGTGGAAGTATCTTTGATGTAGAGACGGACACAGGAAGAGTTATCACCAAAGTCAACCTGAATGAGCAACCCAACGCCATTTTCAAGGTGAGTCTGGGCCGACAGGCTGTTTTTCTACTGTTAAAAGAACTGTTACTTCACTTGTGTCAAAATCCAGTTTGAATCCAGCCTAGTGTGATTTTAAAGTGCCCCTATTATGCTTTTTTAGGATATTACCTTTCATGTAGCTTGTAACATAGCTGTTTGTGAATGTAAAAAGTCTGGAAAGTAAAAGTTCACGATAAATGGAGTTTTTGTCTCCTAAAAGAAAGAACGATTCTGAACTGCCTAAAAAGTGTTGTCAGTAATCCCAGTCTCACTTCCTGCATGAACCTACTTTACTACTACTAAATTGGCATAATGGCAGCCTATGGTCTTCATTGGCTGCTCATGAACAATGTCTGCTTTAGCCCTCAAACACTGCTCTGATTAGTCAGATGGCCCAGTCTGTTGTGATTGGTCTACAGCTTACAGAGCGTATCGGCAACAAATCACCAACGAGTAAGTCGATCATGCTAAAGTCTTATAATAATGGTGGTCTGGATTTTATTGATTTTGATTTCCTCAACAATACATTTAAAATTAATGGGCTGAATCAAAACCAGCAAACTTGTTTTTTTTTCACAATTTGGTGGCATTCATTTTCTCTTATTGTGTAATTATGACATATCTACACTTCCTATCAAACTTTACAACTTTCATTGACAGTTTCTCTGTGCATGGGCTCTAATTTAAAAATATATTTTTTCACCACAGAGGTGTTTTATTTGGAACAATAAAAAAACTATTTATTCAAGAACAAATCTTTGTTTTATGATAATTGGTTTTGTAATGGTTTGCTTTTGGTGGAGCAGTTGTTTAATAATCAAGGTATTTTGTTCAGGTACTCACATTTTTGCATGCACTCAAACACTGTAGTTGTATCTGAGGATGAGTTTGGTTCATGTTATCGTCATGTCGAGAAGACGCAAATCCACTTTGCATGCACTTCCAAAGGATGAGGACTCGTGATAATTGATATGGTAAAACCGATGCTATTGTTACTGTTCGTATCACTGTAAATCAAGCGCTGAGGAAGCCTCAGGAGCTGAAATTCAGATATGGTAATGGACGTTTTGTGTCCGATATGCGCTGTAAGCTGTAGACCAATCACAACAGACTGGGCTCAACATCTGACCAATCAGAGCAGAGTAGGCTCACAGAAAGGAGGGTTTTAGAGAGACCAGATCCTTGATCTAACTGTTTCAGACACTGAGAAAAGAGGTGATGCTGCTGTGAATGCTAAGCATTTTTAGACCTTGGATGCATGTAAATATATTGCAGGAGACCTCCAAAACAAAATTAGGAACCTTTAAAACAGTATAATGCGTCATTTCACATCATTTTGTAAAGAACAGAATTAAGAGGAGAATTAAAATGGCTTGAATGCATTTGATTTTTGGACATACTAAAGTTACAGATTTCAAGTTTTATGGTAACACTTTAAAACAGTGTTCAGTTAATTATGCATTAGGTATTCTGAACTTACAATGAACTACGTTTAGAGCATTTTTTTATTTTTTTATTAAGGTTAATGTTACTTTATTAATAAACTATTATTCATTGTTAATTCATGTTCATTCATAATACAGAAAATAATACATTAAATAATGTTAAAATGTACTTGAAATGTATAAATTAACATTAATTAATGTATTAAACTTGAAATGTACTGTAGAAATGCTGCAGTACTGTTAATTTTTAGTTCATGACACCTCACGAATTAGATAATGCTAACAAACTGAACCTCTTTTTCATGTTATTGAAATCCAACATCAATCAAAAGTTTTGCTGATCTGAGGTCAGTTTGACTCTCATTCTAATGTTTTAAGATTATGAGAATTGGAAATGCTTTGTCAGATGGCCGCCAATAAAATACCAGCATGAATTTCATGTCATGTGTCCAGTTACGCACATGGATGCCTTATAAGCAATAGATGTTGCTCTTTATGTCATACTGTTCTATTAATGAGTCACGGAATTATACTTTTGTCAACCAGAACAGAATATTGTTCTATTTGTTTCTCATGATGGAAAAAGCACAAAACACAACAATGACACTGTTTATTTATAGCAGTCAATCTAAAGCTAAGTCCAATTATCTCTGACAAATGATGTTCTTCAGGGTCAGTAATTTATCATTGATCATTAAAAAAAGGGGGAAGAAGGGGGAGTCAGTGGATTAAAATGATAACAATTGCGTATGTGTATTTCTGATATAACATTCACCGACTCGTGGACTCTTTAGTTACTGTCTCCTCTACTATGACCTGAATCAATACATAAATTAATTAGCCTAACGTTAAGTGAGATTAAATCAATTTACCATTGAGCAAATGTAGGTTTTACCGTGTTCATTTGTAAATAGTGGCTGACAAGTCGTTTAATCAATAAATGCACATCTAATTTTTTTTATTTTTTTTTGTATACTTTGTGCCACTATAAAGTGCCTGAGCAAAAATTAGACATGTCTGTCTGTGTGTAAAATAATATATTACACTGTAATTTTTTTTAAACATTTTTTAAACGTTTATTAAAACGTTTTTTTGTTTTTCTTCTTGTGGCACAATGGTTCAGTGACAAATAATGATGTCCAAGATAATGTAAATGTGATTTAAAAAAAAAAAAAAAAATTTTTTATATTTGCCATTTATTTGTTCAGTCATGTTGATTTCAAATTCTTTTGAGAAAAAAAAAATATTATAGCATTTTCAATAAATAAAATTAATTAGGAATGTCTACATGTTTTAACTATCAAGTGAAAAGTAATGCATTTTTTTCATTTTACCTTGAATACACATGAGTGTACTGACTTTATTTTCAAACAAGTTTTCAAGTAAAATAAAATAAAATACATACATGCATACATGCATACATACATAGATTTAATAAAATTTATACAAACCTATATTTTACAGAAGAAATACACCAAATCAATGTAACTGCTAGAATTGCTCTCTTCTGAAGATGATGTAAAATGCCTGCGAAAAATAACTCAACGCTGGGTTGTTACGTTTGACAATGGAGCTGGGTAACACAAAAATGTTTTTATGGAAAAACAAATCACCTATACGAGTAAGTCGGTCATACTGAAGTCTTATAATAGCCTAATGGTGGTCTGGATTTTATTGTTTTTGATTCCCTCAACAATACATTTAAAACTAATGAGCTGAATCAATACCTATCAAAACCAGCTTCTAATTGAAATGTTTTTCCTCAACTTCACAATTTGGTGGCATTCATTTTCTCTTAATGTGTAATTATGACATATAAATCTAATCTAAATTCTCTATCAAAACTTTACAACTTTCATCAACATGTTCTCTGAGTATGGGCTCTAATTTATAATTTTTTTTTTTTTTTTTTTTGTAACAATAAGAACAATTTATTTAAGACCAAATCTTTTTTTATGATAATTGGTTTAGTAATGGTTTGCTTTTGGTGGAGCAGTTGTTTAATAATCAAGGTATTTTGTTCAGGTACTCACATTTTTTCTCCAAATACCAATAATAACCCCAAACCAATTTACTATAGTTATGGGAGCTATTGCATTATTCTGGTTTGTGAATACTATTTAAAAACTGTAATCACTCTCCGTTGCCTATTGCATCCTTTCATAAACCTTGTGATACACCTATTGGTCAAATTTGTTTTTCTGAGGTAAGCCAAAAATAAAAAATAAAATAAGATCTTTATTTCTTTAGAAATTGATTTCTGTAATCTCCTTATGGAATAATTTGTTTGAAAACCTTGATTGTAAAAAATGACTTGTCTTTGGAATTATATTGGCGTTTTTGTCAAGTGTAAGATTCTGCCAAGCTTCTCAATATGATGTTTTATTAACAAGGTTCAGGAGGAGCAGGTGCAGATAATTAACCCAATTAGCACAAGTGGAGATCAATCAGTAATCAACTCAGGACAATATAAATAACAGCAGAACTCACCTCTGTTCCTTGACAGTTTATTCCAACGCTATCTCACGACCAATTCGTACAAATTCGTACGAGTGATAAAAAAGTGGCTAATTCGTACGAATTCGTACGACCTCACTCGTACGAATTTGTACGATTTGTCTAAACCCACGTGATGGGTAGGTTTAGGGGCGGGGTCAGGGGTAGGTCATTCGTATGAATTCATATGAATTGGGCAATTCGTAAAATATGTACAATTTAGCAAAAACCGTACGAATTCGTACAAGTGAGGTCGTATGAATTCGTACGAATTAGCCACCTCGTAGAATTCGTACGAATTGCCGTGAGATCAGGCTGGTTTATTCAGCATCCCACCTCCACCCCATCTCCTCACTTTTAGTTCCATCTCCTCACTTCTAGTTCCATCTACTCTTACCAACGGGGGGAGTACTCTGGGTTCGGGCAGAAATTCCGAGCTCGGAGCCCTCCACCCGGACAGCACGCCAAATACGCATAACCTTTACCGTAATAATTATATGTAGATGTGAACTCGTGAAACATCTGAGAAAACATTGTATTTGGGTATTTCGACTCAGACCCCACCACATAAATGATCTGTTTTATTATTAATTTATTTTTATTATAATTCATTTAAATGTTACATTCACAAATGCATATGATCAAACTGTAACCCTGTCTTCTGTCTTCTTAAAAGAAATGGAAAATTACTTGAATGTCAATATCTGCTAATAAGTTAAGGACGGTTTAGAATTTGCTCTTCTTTTGGGCTGTTCTTGTGATTATTTTTCTGTAATATATTATTATTATTTGTATTTGATTGATTGATTTTTTTGTGCTGTATGGTTATTTTTATGTATGTTTCCGTCAGCAATAAAAATGTCTGGTGCATACGACACACAAACAATGGGAAACACTTTGGGAGTTTCAAAGTCGTCATCTGATTGGTTGAATTCTCCAGGATTTCCAGGAGATGTGTGCGTCACGTTTTTTAATGGTCCACCTGTAAACAAAGCTGGCGTGATGCCAAACCCCCTCATGGAAGAATTTTCTTTTATTTAATATTAAAATATTCTGCAAAAATGTGTTGGTTCTTAGCTAAAAGAATTTCATTTTTTGTTACAATCTAGACAATGGCCCACAAAAATATGAAAATTTTAATTCAGACACAAGTCATTGTCTGTATGAACTGCATTTTAATGTATTTTTCATAACCTCTTCTCATAGCTGGTGGTCATCGCCTATGACGATGGAGAGCCGGTGAAGATGAACAGAACCACAGTGGAAATCACTGTGCTTCAGCCCTCCAGGATTCCCATCTTCACTGAGGAAGAGTACAGGTTGGTGCCGTTGTCTGTAGAGAGCAAGGGAACAGACATATACTTATTTATGACATGTTCTCTTTGAGCTCTGTGAGTCAGAATTAGTTTAGCACATATTCCCTGCAGGCTGATTCAGAATCTCTGCATGAGTAATGAGTGTTATCTGTGAATATGTGACTAGAATTGCAGGCAGGTTGAATATGACTATGGAGCTGGTCTACAGCTCTCAAACGCTGTTGTTTCCAAAGGGTACGTCTGCAGCTTGTCAGTAATGTGGATGTTGAAGAGTCTGTATTAGCATGACAGGAGCTTTAAAATTTAATGTTAGAGAAGTTTTTTGATTCTGATTAATAGAGACACAAAGGGCCAGATTTACTAAACAGGGCAAATTAGCGTGAGAGCGCAATTCCAAAAAAGCGCCGTTGGGAGTGGAGAGTTCTGCGCGTGATCTACTGACGACAAGCAAATTAAAGAACACAGACGCAGCCGGATCATTTCCAGAATGACAACGCAATCTAATCTCTTGGCCAGTAAATAATGGCACAGATACCAGTAAATTCACGAGCGCAATCCTTAGTAAATCACCTTGCGTGATTCATTTAAATGCATCTGAAAGGGAAACTCCTACAAATGCATATGCAATAAGGTCAGCCGCAAAAATAAGCGCTGATTTTTCACTGCGTGTCTTTAGTAAATCCTGACAGTAGTTTTTTAACGCCAAAATAGGGTTTGCGCTGGCAGATTTTAGTAAATCTGGCCCAAAGTCTTATCATGCTGTTGAGCAACACAATGAAATTATAATGGCTCAAATTGCATGTAAATTTTAGCTTATAACTTCTGAACCAATTTGTCTAGAAACATTTTTATATTGTCTGATACCTTGGGTCAACTGACAAGATTTCAACTGACCACACTTTTTGCCCTTTTTTGAATCTTCTACCTTTTGTTTGTAAAGAAAGATTATCCTCGGGCCGTTTTTATATATATACTTGCTATTTTGGCCATAATCTCTGCTCTCTGTAGATCCCTTGGTTCTGTACTGGTAAAGTAGAGGTAATTAATCTTATAAACTTTAAACGAATGTTAAAAAAAAAATAGTTCTGCTTTCCTGCTGATACTTTATGGTTCTCAGGTATCGCTTCATGACCCAGCATATCAAAATTGCTTATCATAAAATAAAATTAAATGAAGCAGTTGTAATTTAATTATAATTTCAATGAAATATGGAAATGATTGTTTCTGACATCATTTTTATTCCAAACGGCATTTTTGCACCATTGAAGGGCACTTTGGGAAGCAGATACTACTTTTAGGAGCGTTCCAAATGAAAATAAACAATCCCTTCACGATGGGCCATTCCACAAGTCCCTTAGGAAAGGTCTTGAGGCGACTTATGGCGTCCGCATTTCTTGGAACTGTTAACACTACGCTGTTCATCACTCACACTAACAAATCAATTCATTTTCATTGAAAATGTCTCAGCATTGTGCAGCCTATGGCTGTAAAATCTATAAATACCAAAAGAAATATAACCTTTCAGAGGTGAGAATTTGCTGGCTTGTGTTTAATGTAACTCAATTTGCAATATCCATATGCAGAATTATCACATTAACAACAAGCCTAATGCTATGAAATCATCTGATAATGTCTAAATACATATATAGATATCAGTGGCGGCTGCTGGTCTTTCAAAGAGGGGAAGCTCATTTTTCACCTACATCATAAAAATTGTCCATTTATTTATACGTAAATTCTGCCCTTGCCCATTTCAAGAAAATACTCTGTGACCCTGTCGTACCAACTAGGCGTCTTTTCCAGTGACTTGTATCCTCTCAATGGTCAGAAGAGTTAGGTATAAGTGTATAAATGTAATAATATAATAAAAGTATCAATAATAATATAATAATAATAATACTACTATTAATAATATATTTTTGTCTTTGTCTTTCAACTACACTTGAGAAATCAGCTTCAGCGACAGCGACTTTTTACTGTATGAAATCGCTGTCAATCAAAAGGAGATGCAGCCTTTCGACAGACCCTCCAATCGTCACGCAGAATCCCGGAGTCCTGGCCAGCCCACTCCTCATTCACCCCCAGAGACGCTGAGCGTCCGTGGGCGGGACATAATCGCAGCATTTATCCAATGACCGTCTAGTTTAGAAGCACTGAAAAAAACTGTTCAGAGCAGCCCCATTGAAGTCAATGGACGCTGGGCTTCAACAGGGAGATGCACTGTGACGCTACGGGAATGTATGAGAAGGAAATCGAGTCAGTCGACCTGCTGTATGTAACTGATTCTGAACGAACTCGTCTTTGAGATGAACGTGTTCTAACGCATTTTTAGTCAATAAAATGTTAACACAATAGTACATATTTGACCATTAATTTTTTGACATTATAGGGGAAGCTGAGCTTCCCTTGCAGTCTTAAAGAAATCCCCACTGATAGATATGCATGCACCTGCACAGTCGTCTTGCTCTCGAGTGTTCACAGACCGTTCCAATATTGCAGACGTCTTGTGTAAAGCAGCCTGTTGGAAATGGACACCAATAAGGAATCTATCTATACATACCTATGTATGCGATGGACACTTCAAGGAAGTAATTTTATTGTTTATGGTCGAGTCTTCACAATCCATTTTAAAGCTTGTTGGCAGGAGCGTTCGAATTAATGTTAAAACAGAATATTTCAGGTTGTTTTGTAAAACCTAATTATAAAATGTATATGTATTTGCAACAATTATATTAACAGCAATAATAAGAAATTCCGGTTGTAGGAACAGCTAATGCTGCTTTTTCATGGTAGCATGGTGAAGATAATGAGGAAATTACATTGTATGTCATTGCTCCCTTCACCAAGTGTGTTCCAAACGGCTATGACACGCAAGTGCCCTGCTCACTCCAAAGTCTCCACTTCTAGAGCTCTGCCCTTCGGACTGAGTAGAGCATAGATGCTCACTTCCAATTGTAATTTGGCCTATATTCATTAGACCTGTCATTATGGGATGCTTACTGTACCAGGGACCAGGGCCATAGGCTGTGTTTTATAATCACTAATGTACCAAAGTTGAGGTTCCCTGTAGTTAGGGTGGTTCGGGGGCATGCTCTGCCAAGAAAATTTTGATTTCTCTGACCTGCATGTGTGCATTTTAAGACATTTGAAGGCCAAAAAAAGGATAACAATAGTTTTAAAACCATGTCAGTGTTTTTTTTATTTTTTTTTAAACTTTTCTATCCTAAAACAGCTGTCAAAAATGAAATGTTTAGTTTCGCTACTTACATCTTATCTTGCACTTTATGACCATTTACTGAAGCGTTGCGCTGTGCTGGAATTCGCGCTCAGCAGCTTCTGTGAAAATAAGGCTCTGTGAACACCTACTTTGATTTGGTGCTGTGCAATATATGCTTGCAGCACTAAAGTGGAGTTAATACTATAGTAATAATATATAAGGTAATTATTTCGCAACCTTTATTACACCTCGGAAAAATACAGAGGTCCGGTCCTCAGTGACCTCATACTGGCTATTGCCATGCCTTCGACAGCATAATCTGTTCCCATGTCTGTATATTTTCACCATAAGGTAAAAAATCCTGCCGCTCCCGTCTTTTACCTGTCAATCCTTTTATTCATTTCTCTGACATTCTCTCACTGTTGTTTTCCCCTTTCATTCTCTCTGTGAAGGCATGCGGCAGAAAGAAAGTTTTATTCTTCTGGTCAGAAATAATATATTATTTTATTGTGTACTTTCTCTACTTCGTGCATACAATGGAGAAACAAAGACAAAATATTTTGGAAAATAGGCTAAATAAAACCTTAAGCCAGAAAAGAAAAACTTCCTGTGAAGATTTAAGGAAGGAACTGTAATTTTTTTCCTGCTTTGAGCAGATGTGTGTCATTTTCAATATGGTGTAAAACAGGGGTATTAAAGTTCCAAGAGGTCTGGTCTCTATATTTTCTACCTAGCTGAGATCCTTTTGGCTTTTTTGGAATAGTTATACATTTCCATCGTGGCAGCCGTAGTACTTTGTAAAAGAAAAAAAAATCCTAAACATTCAAAATAGTCATCAAGGATGAGAATCTTGGGCCCCGAAAGCCAAAACAGTGATGTCTACGAATTTTTGCCAATATTTACCAAACCAAGTAAATATTTCTCCCAACTGAATATGAAGAGGTAAGAGCAGATGTTTTATCAGGCTATTTCTTATTATTACTATTATTTTACATTTAGACACCTATGTGTATATAGGCACATAGAAGGACTTGGGATGAGAAAACATACTGGCGATGCAGGGTTTACCTCTTAAGAAAAGTATGGACCATTTTTATATTTTGTTCAACGTAATAAACTACTGAAAACAATCAATGTACAAAATCTAATGATCAGTACTCAGTAAAGTTACTTTCTCTTTCCTAGCCATCTTTAAATATTTTTCCAAATTATAACATTGTTAAGGCGTTTTATAACATTGTAACGTCTTAAGGCGCCAGGCGTTAACTTGTCACAAGAGTCAGTTCTATGACAGATAAAAAAATATTTGTATTTGTTGTATTCTCATCAACGCGCGCAGAACGGAAAAGGCTTGAATGAAGCGAGTTTGGGTCTAGATAAAAATATTAGAGAATGTAGCACAGAAAGAGCATTTACCGTAAACTACCCTAATCGCTTGTGGTGTGTTACCCTCCGTTGTTTTAATATGCTGCTTACTTTAAACTGTAGAAACGGTAAAATTACGCAATTCTGTCCCACGGTCCGGATGGAACCAAGCCGGTCTGCCATTTGAATACCACTGGAGAAAAACATCCAATGCCTTCAGAAAGCTTTTCGACCCCTAAAAATGGGCATTTTATATGTATTCAGGCATTTTATGTGGTACTTTGTAGTGGTGACTTGGGCGGCAATTACAGCATTGAGTTATCTTGTTCTAGCAGACAACCTACTGGGATTTGAGCTGTTTCTCTGTCAGATTGAGTGTGGCTGTCATTATTGATGTGTCCAACTTAAATCCTTGGCAGGACCATTCAGGTCATTCAGGAATCTTTCCTGAAACATTGTGCTGGCTGTTTGCTCCTGTACGTTACTGATTCTTCCAAATGGTCTGGGAGATTTTTTCCACTGTGAGGAGCAGAAACTCTTCCATGTTGTGAACGTTTGTTTCTGAGGTCAGGATCTCTAAAGCATTGCCTTCATCTCAGAGTCCTACTGATGTTCTCACACCAGCAGTTTCCATAGCAATTACGAATAAAAAGGCAGTCTATTTTAGGCTTGAGACTGAGAGATGGCCATTCATCGGTAAGATTGATAGATCACAGCTGGCTCCTGAAATGAGCTAAACTCCAGTGCTCAACGGGCCAGTGTGCCATTCTCGTTAGCATAGCTGGATATAAAGCCCAAAGACCTTCAACAGTTCATTTGTCTGTGTAAATGAACAATAAATGAACTGACAACATGCGTATGAAATTATATCAGCTTTTGATGTGTACAATAAAGATTTTTCAGTTGAATGCAAAATAAATAAATAAACTTTTATTCATAAATAAATATGCAAATCAGCATATTAGAATGATTTTTGAAGGATTATGTGACACTGAAGAGTGGATTAATGATGCTGAAAATTCACCTTACATTACTGGAATAAATTACCCTTTTAAACATTTAAATAGAAAACAGTTATGTTAAATTGTAATTATATTTTACACTATTACTGTTTTTACTGTATTTTTTATCAAATAATTGCAGACTTGGTAAGTATAAGTGACCTACCTACCAAAACAAACATTTAAAAAAATATATATATAATTTTGTTTTACACAATATTTTTACCTTCTCTTAAAAAAAAAAAAAAAAAAAAAAAAATATATATATATATATATATATATATCAGGGTTTCCGGTAATTGCCGGACATTGGCCGGAAAAAAAATGAAATGTCCGACAAAATTAAATCTCTCCGGTCAAATTGTCCGATTAAAATTGCCTAATAATCCCGCCCCCCTAATACAATCTGAATTTGAGAATAAGCCTAAAATGTATAAAGCAAAAATACACCGACCTTTGGCTATGTTATAAAGGAACAGGCTCTACCGTTTGAAAGTTATTAAACATTATTACATGGCTTGGTTGAATTCCAATGTGGAATGCGGTCTGTTATTTCTTGATATCAGACCGCTGCGAAGCACTAGCGGCGCCAGGATTTTGATTGTAGGTGGGCCTCCAGAAAACTGGATGGGCCAGTTAAAATAAGCCAAAAATGAAAAAAATAAATAAAAACGGGTTCCCCTTCATCTCCGTTTCAGCGCTTTTCTGGGCACTGAGGACAGCGACTCAGTAGCCTACCTGAATTTAATGCTTAATTAACATAGGTTAAAAAAAAAAAAAAAAAAAAAAAAAAAAAAAAATTAAACAGGATTTTTTTGTTGCTTTTTAAATACAATTATAATTTAATTTAATTTATTGTTTAATAAAATTATAGGCCTATTATTTTTAGTTTATTAACAGCAACAACAGCTGTAAAGATGAAGTTGACGTTCGCCATCTCCGTAGTGAACGTGCCTATAGAGAGAAATGCACATCATGGATTACATAATCAGAGAGTAGCCTAGCCTATTTCTTTTCGTTTTAAATTGTTAAAAAGACATTTCAAGCTTTCTTAAGATATATTTCATGTCTGTGAGGCCTACGCTGAGTTTCGTTAAATTAGGATGAGATGCGCTCCAGTTCACGAGCAATGCAAGTGACAGCGCGGGCGCCGTCATGATTAGGCCTATCGTCTGCTATATTCATCTTATTTATTAAATCCAGGCAATTGGTTGATAAAAAAAATATTAAAATTAAGATACAATTTATACAAAACGAAATTCACTTCAAAAAAGTCTTTCTACAAAACAAAACTTAATTAAGTGGTCAAAATCATGTCTGACCCGCTCCATGTCTCTCGATATTGCGCATCCTATCTTACACGTGCGGTTCACTTTTCATAATCAACATAAATAAAAAAATAACATTATAATATTTTAACAAATATTAAACTAAATAAGCTTATTTAATGGCTACAACACATATAGTAGACATAGACTCTCTATTTGTACAAATTGCTGCACATTCATTTTATTATGAATTTTGCACACATAAGTTGAAAGGCATTTGTTTGTGCATGCATAGCAAAACATATCTGCAACATTTATCAAGTTCACTGATAATTATGCATGCATTTATGAATTATTATCTTAATGAATAATGAAACAAGGACGAAGCATATAAAATGCGTTGTTTGTTTAGAATGGAATGGATCGCAAATAGATCCGAATGAAGAAACGAACCATAGTAGAATTTTTTTTCTTTCCGTCTATTTGAAAGTTAGGCTAATAAACATGTTGCATTCGGCTTGATTATGTCATTTTTTAAGTTACATAGCCTGCCTCCAGTTTTCCTAAACTTGTCTAATTAAGAGGCGATACTTGACCGGCATATCATAAAAATGTCCGGAAAACGAAACCTCTGCCGGTCACTTTGACCGGCACCATTTTTTTCTAGCGGAAACTCTGATATATATATATATATATATATATATATATATATATATATATATATATATATATATATATATATATATATATATATATATTGGCCTTTTTTGGCTATTGTACCTTTCAGACTTTAAATCGCGTAATATAAAAATGTCTTCACTTCCTCCTACTTCATGATAATTTCATGATAGTTTCTGGACACAAAATAAATGTGTTATTGTGTTCATGGTTGTGATTGACAAACAGTTTTTAAAGCTTAATAACTGGTCGTTTGGACTGAGCAGGGAGTTTTAAAGTCCCCCTGCAATCAGTAATTTTATCCCTTAAAACTCATCTTTTATAATCAATTATTTTCCTGTGAAAATAATTTGTCATGCCTTAAAATAGCTTGAATGTAACTCTACACCCTTGCTTCATTAAGTCTACACGGATCCATGAAAATGCAAATTAGTCCCCGCCTCCGCTCACTCACACCAGCTCGGACTAGCTGATCCGCTCAGTCAACTGTTGTAAACGCTGCTAAACAATGGCAAGTGGAAATACTGGTTTAATTCAGTCATATATGTTTGAACCAGGAACTAATTCAAAAGAAGAGGAAGAGTGAATTATACAGGCTCGTCTACTGGTCAATGTATCAGGATGGTGATGCGTTTTATGTATCACTCTCTACAACGTCAGACACCAAACGGTAATTAATATGATTAGCCTTTGGCTTGACTATGTTATTGAACTGCTAATAATGTGTTGCTAATGTTACACAAACAATGTCCCCGTTCGCCACCTCAGAGTCAGACAGCTGGCCTCTAAAAATCAGCATCCTTAAAAACGTTCTGAACATCATAGAAAGTCAGTGGGAAAAGGCATATAGTTCATTATGAAATATACATCATATACGTAATCCCCCCGCTATATTAATAAATGCAACCAAATTTTCCTGTTCCTTCTTAAAGATGTTCTTGTGCTCCCTGTGTCAAAGCCCTGCCCGCATGTTGACGGGATTTGTTACAGGGTTAGTATTTTCTAGTTTTTATTTTATTTTTTATTTTTTTTAATGTTCTCCAAAAAGGAGGTTTTGTTAGAAATGACTTGAGACGATAATGAAGTTGTATTCTGTCTCTTTCCAGCATTGGGATTTGAGTTTTTTAGCCCATTCAACTGTAATGTTATGCAGTCTGAAGTCCATTCTGAGTGAGATTGGTGTTTAAAGGGGTCTGTGTGTTGACTGAAGCAGTGGGCCAGAGAGACCACTTCACAGTAAGCTCTAATGGCGTGAGCTATAGACAGCATGCAGCGTTTCTCTGTAGACCTCATTAGGCTGTGGACTGCAGCTGGGACACTAGATCTGATTAAAGCGGCTTAAATGAAGACTTATGAATCTCTCACACACATTCAGTATTTTTTAACAATGCGGCGAATAGTGCTGTTTTGGATGCCTAGCCCTATCATGTATTGTTGATCAAATTCTGTTATTTGACTGCTTGATGTTTATAACTGTAGACAGATTTGATCATTAAAAAAATTCACACTACATTTTTCATCACGGTCGGCTCAGATCCGTCAGGAATATACAGGGATGAATATTTAGGTGGGTATTTGTACTTCCTAACTAACATCTCTGAGGACAAGTTCATACATTCTCAAGGTTGGTTTAATAATTCTTGTTTACCAACAAGTGACACATACACACACACAAGTGTGTACTGCAGAGAAGTTGTCTTCTGTTGTCACATCTTGTCTTCATCATCGTGTGCTTTGCCCAGGGCTTCTGTCGCATTGACACCTCTATGCTTTCAAACACACTGGATGGATCTCACAAAAGCTGTCAAGAACATGTCTGGGTCATATTTTACCCCAAAACATAGACATAAATGATGTTTTGCATAAAGACAAAAATTATATTACCAGCATGATTAACTTTTTTTTTTTTTTTTTTTTTTTGTGACAATCGTAATGCAAAATTATCTTATTCTCATTCCTTGAAAAAAGCATATTATTTAAATTTTTTAAAGGATACCATGGTTGTAAATGTTATATATGTATATTTTTAATGCATAATATATTTTTGCACATAGTATTCTTATTTTCTTTTGATTTGAGGGTGAAATGTGACCTGAACATGTTTAGTTTTTTTTTTTGTGGATTCATAAAATTGTATTATTCATGCATTAGTTTTTTGTATTTGCATATCTGTGGGTGTGTGAGATGAAGGGAAGGAGAACAAAGAAAATCTAAACTCTTTATTCAGCCTAAAGAAACAAAGACAAGAAAGAAAAGTCTGTATATGTTTCTTAATTTCTCTTGTATTATTTATTGCTACAGGCCAACTGAACTTTTGCTCAAATTAATGCGATTGTTTTCTCTTTTGCTCTAAAGTTGTGTGTGTGAGAGTTATCACCACTGTATGTAGGGCCTATTTCATTTTATATTTAATTTCATGCAAAAATTTGTACAAAACACTGAGAAATTTTTTTCTGACAATGTGTTTGTCTAAGACTTCATCGGATCTGATTCAGAACGATAATCAAAACATAGATTGAGTAGATCAAGTGGATCGCATCCATCAACACCCCCAAAGCTTGCACCTGTACCTCAACATTTCATTCTGTAACATTAGGCAGTTTTGATGTAGGCTATATGCTGTTTAATGTTTGATGATCGCATTAGCTTACATGTACGTAAGCAATGCTTCTATCGCTTGTTTCTGCTTCTTCGCCTGTGTTTTGATCCAGAGATTTGTACTCTTTCAGAAGATGCGTAATAGCGCCCCCTAGAGTAAAACACAGATTGCTGGAAAATTCTGTCAGTGGTGGGGAAAGAGTTAATACATACTTCCTTCTAAAGAAGCAATACAGCTTACCCATATTGGGAGTTTACAAGCTTTGTTTTTGGGCAGTGTGTGTACACACACATTATCGTTTGATTTTACCTGGTCCAGTGTTTCTGAATGGCCATTATGAGCATCTTGAAGATTATAGCTGAACATCATAACTTTTATTATGTGCACAGCTCTCTGAATACTTGATTTTGATTAGCCAGGCTCTTTATTCTGCTCCGCTCCACGGTGGGGTCTGATCTCCCCGTTGGGTTTATTTTTCAGTAATGACCGGCTGATTGTACATTATTCCTTACATAATTAACACAGTTCATGAGATGAACTGCTTATGATACCAGACAACAGCTCTGAATGTCTAAAGTCTAAATTA
Organism: Squalius cephalus; assembly: GCF_949319135.1. NCBI lineage: Eukaryota > Metazoa > Chordata > Actinopteri > Cypriniformes > Leuciscidae > Squalius > Squalius cephalus. The sequence continues at coordinate 12,686,925 of NC_137142.1, forward strand.
GCATTCCTTAGGGCAGATGAGAATACATTTTGCACTTGTTTTAATTCAGTCATTAAGTTGATGATATTGTGTATGCATTTTCAGAAAAGATTTTTTTTGTGGAGAGAGATTTCTAACAGTTCACAGAGGACACTGTCAGAGAGATCACAACGAGCTTGAATTGCCAAACACTCACATACCTGGTCTCATAAATAATCATTCAGTGTCAAATTGAAGAATGTAGAATTGACTGTCACTTGATCTTCTTTTTTAATTGTGTCATTGATTGTTGATGCAGAGTTAATACAGCTTTAATTCGCTCTTATGAACTGTTCATACACTCATTGATTTAATTACTAGAGGTTGAAAAGTGGTTGAATTGTTGGTGGGTGTTTCTACTGCTGGCTGCCTCAGTGTTACTGGTGGGTTAATCTGATCCCATTTGTGATTCGATCTAAAGCACTGAGCACTTGTGCGATCTATCAATAACCCATTGCTTTTGATTTGATTGCACCACAAATGGGATGTTTTATCGGTAGCAATACCATGTCATTCTAATTTAACACTGAATCTATTTTCTTGCTGCTAAAAATGAACACTCTGGAAAGTGTTTGTACAAAAATTGCTGTAGTGCATAATGCACCATATCATGAACCAAACTCACTCAGATTGCTACAACCACATCATTAGGGCTGGGTATCGTTAAAAAAATTTCGATACCAATACCGATACCGATACCTTGATTTCGATACCGGTTCCTGAACGATACTTTTTTCGATACCAATTTTATGAAATCCATTTTAACAATATTACATAACACATTACCTCAGAAAAACTTTGGTTTTATTTTTTCAGTTTGACTCATGCTCCTTAGCCAGTGCACAAAGGAACAAATAACAATTTTTTATATATATATATATATAAAGAGCTCATGCTCACCAAAACTGAATTTATTTGATCAAAATTACAGTAAAACTTGTAACATTGTGAAATAGTATTACAATTTAAAATCTTATTTGAATATATTTCGAAATGTAATTTATTCTTGTGATGTCAAAGCTGAATTTTCAGAGTTATTACTTCAGTGTCACATGATCCTTCAGAAATATGAAAACAGTTTGCTGCTTAATATTTTGGAACTATGATACATTTTTTCTTAGATGAATAAAAATTTCAAAAGAACAGCATTTATTTGAAACAGAAATCTGTTGTAACATTACACATGTTTTAAGGTCATTTTTGATCACTTGAATGCATCCTTACTGAAAAAAAATGTACTGACTAACCAACACATTTTTGAACGGCAGTGTACATTCATTATTGCAATATAAACACTGTCAGAGTGATCAACAAGGTATCTCTTCATTTACCAGTCGAAGACGGAGCAACTTTTTGCTCGTTTACTCCGTGCACTGTCAAGGTCCTCATCATATCTGTCGCGGTACCGGTCTTTGCAGCAATTAGCAATTATTTTACCGCAAGTTCTGCATCGCGCGCTGTTGGCATCGAACCTGGAGAAATGTAGCCACACTTTTGATCGACTTAGGGTATTGTGTGTGTGCTCGCGTCTCATATGAGTATGTGCGCGGAGAGTTTGTGTGTGTGTGTTCGCGTACGTGCGCGAGTTTGTGTGTGTGTGTGCTCGCGTCTCATGAGTATGTGCGTGGACAGTTTGTGTGCGCGCGCGCGTCTCATATGATGTGCGCGGAGAGTTCCGTGTGTGTAGAGTTTGCGTGTACGTGCGTGAGCGACTTTAGGTGTGTCGTTGTGCATTTTATTTGTATTTGTTTGAGCCATAGACTGTAAAAAAATATGGACCACGCCCCTTCGCTCTCTTCCATTGATGAGAACTGAAGCCGCCAGTGTCCCGATATGGCGCTGACATATTGGAACTTGAGTCTGCGCAGTAGCGATCTCGGGACCAGACCTGCGCAGTAGTGAGCAGGAAGTAAAGCCGCGAAATCAACGCTCCGCCCTCACTCTCGCAGGGAAAGTGCATTCTGCACATTTTTTTAAAAATTGATTGCAGTACGACAAGAGGCTTGTTAAAATAAAGTAAATACAATCTCCTCAGTCCTCCGAAGATCCCGAAAAAAATGTCCGCTGGTGCTTCAGTGACTACTTCGCTCAGAGAACCTGTCAATCACAGCTGTCAATCATGACGTTACACCACCGCATCACGTAACTAACTAAAAACCAACTTATTTTTGAAACAGACACTTGAACTTACATCAGCGTGATAAAAACGACAGCAAATGAAAGAAACCACCTTTGGAAAAAAGATATTTGAAGTGTATTTAATTGTTTAGTTGGTCTCACGTCCCGTTAAATAACACGGGGAGGCGGGACTTATAACCTATACTAGGACCAGTCACCGGGGGGCGATCGAGACGTTTTGGCTTCACTTTTCAGGGCTTGTGCGGCACGCTTGGTTTGAGCACTGACGTTGACGAGTTAACCCCTTAGGTATCGAAATCTGGTACCGAACAACAAGTCATTTTTCGATACTCGATAGTATCGAGGCAATTCGGTCGGTAGGCCCTACCTAAAAAGTATCGAACTCGGTACCCAGCCCTACACATCGTGGTTTCTCGCACACATCATAGTTTTTCATCATATGATTCATGTGGGTCATTTCCATAAAGCTAAACTAATGTACTTATGGTTTAAAACTGTCTTCAACTGCTTGTTAACAAAACATATCTAATCAGCCAATCACATGGCAGCAACTCAATGCATGTAGGCATGTAGGTCAAGACATAAAAGTGTATATAAGAAACCAAAAAGTGTATTTAAAGTTTTCACTCATCTCTTCTACTGTTAACATACAAGTTAACATGCAATTGCATAAAATCCCACTTTACACATATATGTAGTAGAGCTAAATGGATTGTGCGATTATGTGAATTGTAAATGCAATGAGAGTATGACAATGAGAAGATTACAGATGTGCTGCTGAAGATAACTATGAGCTATTGTGTGTGAGAGTGTTGCAGTAACTCATTTCCATTAAAAGATGCTCCTCTTTGAGTTTCTGGCTATTTCTGTCCTCTGTGATCCCCATGGTAACCAGCATGAAACTGAGCATCGCTGAGATTTCAGCGTGACCTCGGCTTCTCGCTGTCAGTGTTGCATTTGACTGCTGCAGTGCCCTATTGTCTCAGAGACAGAGCAAAGCGCTTCACCCCGTTTATGTTGCAGAGAAACCCAGGCAGTCAGCAGCTCTTTGTCGAGATCTCTCAGTGATGGCTGTATTTTGACTGTTGTACAATAGAGACAAGAGTGTCATGCCCACCCACTTCTGATGGCTGGCGTGTGGCTCTTAAAGCACAGAGACTTTCACAACATCTGTGAGAGAACCAGAACTGTGACACTTAATTCAGATAAACTTTCCTTTTTTTGTCACACTTAATAACAGGAGCTTTGTCTCACACTAAAGCCACACTACAGTCCTACTTTCTGCCATTTTTTATAACGTAAGAGAGACTGACAGCAAAAATATTAGTGATTGGTAAAGATAACTTGTGTAATGCATACAGTGGCGTTCAAAAGTTTGGAGTCGGTAAGATTTTTTTTACATTTTTTTAAAAGAAGTCTTTTCTGGTCATCAAGGCTGCATTTATTTGGTCCAAAATACTTTAAAAACAGCAACATTGTTTTTTTTAATTTAAAATAACTTTTCTATTGTAATATATTTTAAAATGTATTTGTAATTTATTCCTGTGATGGCAAATCTGAATTTTAACTTCTAACAGAGGAATTTGCATCAAGTCAACCGTTATTTATGTAGCACATTTAAAAACAGCATAAGTTGACCCAAAGTGCTTTAAAGATCAAGCAAGAAAAAAAAACTACTAATCTAAATATAAAGCATAATACAATAAATTAATACATTTAAATACAACATCATATATTTTATCCGCTTCAAACCCTATTCTGTAATCTATTCAAAAGCCACAGAAAAAGATATAATAATAATAATAATTTGTGGTAACACTTTATTTTACAGGTTCCTTGTTACATATGTTACATGTACTTACCATAGTAATAACTAACCCTCAACCAAATCCTAATCCTACCCTAAACCTATAGGAAGTACATGTAGTTGCCTAATATTACTCACTACTTAAATATATAATTACACTGTAACAATGACACCTTAAAATAAAGTGTAACATATTTTGTTACATATATAGAGCACTTTTCCTCTGAAGTGCTTTACATAGAAGGGGGAAATCTTCTCAACCACCACCAATGTGCAGCATTCACTTGGATGATGCAACAACAGCCATATTGCTCCAGAACGCCCACCACACACCAGTTTATTGGTGGAGATAAGACAGAGTGATTCCGAGTGAACCCAATCAGTATATATGTGGATGATTAGGAGGCCATTATGATGGACAGAGGCCAATGGGCAAATTTGGCCAGGATGCTGGGGTAAAACCGGCATCATTTTTTTTTTTTTTTTTTTTTAGAAGGACATCCTGGAATTTTTAATGACCACATAGTTTCAGGACCTTGGTTTAACGTCTCATCCGAAGGACGGCTTCAAAAGATGGCTTATTTTTAAAGAAGATTAAAAAATGGCAAGTAATGAAAATGACCTTACATGGAAGGGGAGAATATTCCATAATTTAGGATATATCTGATATACCTCAAGCGAAATCAAAGAACGTACTGATGTGATGAACAAAATCAAGCCGAAACCGAAGTTCGTTTGGAGATCGTTTTGGGAGTTCGATAAAGCTTGCCAAAGCGAACTTTCCAGAAAAGTTCAATAAAAAAGTTTCACTTGCAACTCTTCTCTTGTTCATTTTATCTGTTCAGTCGGTTGAGGTCAGTTGTCCTCGATCGAAAACATGAACACACTGGAGAGCCACTTTATAGTAGAAAATTAAGTTGTACTTCTGATGAAACAAGACAATGGCACTGTTTTTCATGTTTAATACTTTAACGCTGCTTGATTTTAAGCATTCTATTGTATAAAGTGCTATACATAAACGCGACATGACTTTATTGAAGTGCCGAATTGCAGAGCTCGTGCAAACATATCCACATTGCTATGATGACCAGATGTTTTTCTTATGCTTTATTAAAAAAGATCTGGCTGTTTTCTCAACTTTGTTATTGAGAGGAAAGCACTCAGCACATATTTAAATATATGCAACATCTAAACGTCACTTTCAGCAGTGTGGGCAAATGTTCGCTAACAGTTTTGCTGCTCACGTATTTCGTATTTCGTTTTACCCATAGACTGTAAAAAAATATGGACGTAGTGTCCGTGACGTCACCCGTAGGTTTCTGAAGAGCATTTTTGAAGCCTAAAGTGGGCGGAGCCGTCCGTCGCCATCTTGGCCTTGCGTCACTCCCGGATAACAGAAAATAGGCAAACAGGCGGGGCGTGACTGGAGCTGAAAAGAGTGTGCAAAGATATGAGCCTGGCTATCTGAAATCACCTAGCTCGACGTGATCGAGTTAGCTGATGATGTAAAGCCAATTAAAAGTTCCTGTTTTTGCCCCTCGAAATATTATAATAGTTGAAATACATGGCTACAAGTGAGACTGTGTATTACTTCGAGAGTGTTTGTGTGTGACAGTGATTTATGTGCATACATGTCAGTCACTTTATTGCACGGACGGAGAAAGCGCCGACGCCTGCATGATTTCATCTGACGGTACATAAGCATATTATAATCCATCTGTTCCGTGAGAGCAGAACGAACGAGCCTTTATTGACGTTTTAAATTTGAAAACCCCAAAAAGCAACGAAATTGTCAGACATCCATTAGTGCATGTTCACAGAGGAAAACAACTGAAATACAGCGCTGGGGTGCGTTTCCCGAAAGCATCGTTGGCCAACTATGGTCGCAAGTTCCGTCGTTACCAATAGAGTTCAATGGACATTGCGATGAACTTGCGACCATAGTTGGCCAACGATGCTTTCGGGAAACACACCCCTGGTTGTTCTCTCAAACGATACTCGACGTAATCCAAAGACATGGGCTTTGTACCCAAGTATTAAATTGTATGAAATAATCCCGAAAAAAAGCACAAACACTGCAGAGAAGGCAAGTTCAGCAGCTAACATTTGCTGAGGTGAAGTGACGGAGCAGCAGACAAACGGCTAGCATTGACATCAGCGGGAATCCACCTGTCACTCAAGTGGCCACACCCTTAAATTTAAATATTAATCAACTAAACGGATGAGTTATAAAAAAATTCACCCCCCTCACAGTTGTTATGAAGGGCAAAATTAGCTGTATAGACCAAAGCCACAGAGAGAACCAGGCTGTAAACATGTTTTTTTCTGCTGTAAAGTTGGTAATTTTAACATGAGGGAGATACAGATTTGACTCACTTCTGCAGCCAGGCCAAGCGGCCAGTTAATGAATTGCAGTTTAACTCACTTCCGTGTTGGTTTCAAGAGAGAGACGGGGAGGTTGCTGCTTGGTTTTACCCCTAAACGGAGAACGAAAAAGAACTTTGTGCGAGTACATCGGGGCCTTAAGGGTCACTAATGTATTGGGGCACTAAACCAAATAATGCCTTATACACAGAAATCAGAATTTTAAAATCTACCCAGAATTTCACCGCAAGCCAGTGTTGAGAAAACTGGGGAAACGTGATCCCTCTTTCTTAACCCCGTTAACAGCATGGCTGCTGCGTTTCGGACTAGCTGTAAATGGGATAACGCAGTTTGTGGCTGACCAATGTACAATGAGTCAAACCTTGATGAAATAAGTAAGTGGATCACAATTTCAAAGTTAAATATAGGAAAGAAAATGTTTTATTTTAGGGATAAATCTCATGTGGTTAAAAACTAGTCTTGACAACAGCACTGATCTGCATATTGAAAAGTAAAGATTGGTCAAATATCACTCCAAGACTCCTCACATGATCTTGTATGTTTTACAACAATAAACCTAACTGGGCAACTAGGCCAGGCAAGCAAGACAAAGAGGAACCTAAGATCAAGACTTCGGTTTTGCTCTCATGTAATTGTAATAAATTATTTGCCAGCCAATGTTTAATATTTTTTCAGCAATTTAGAGCATGCACAGATGAACAATTCCTGTCTACACTCACTGACAAATAAAATTGTGAATCGTCAGCAATGACAAGATTTGCTGTATTTCTGAAAAATAAAGCTCAGGAGAAGCATGAACAGTGAAAATAACAAGAGTCCTAAGATTGACACTTGAGGGACACCACAGTGAACGCAACACTTAGATCTAATAAAAAAGGATGCGAGTCCATGGAGAGTAGAATATCATTAGTGACCTTTAATAATGCAGATTCAGTGCTGTGCAAATGTCTGAAACCAGACTGAAATGTATCTAATATGTTAAATGTATTTAGTTTTGACATAAAAGGCAGTTTGGAGATGGTTCTGTAGTTGTTGTGCATTGCTGGATCCAAGAAAACTGTGTAGAATTGCATTTACCCTTGCTCAGCAGGGATCACTGGTGATCCCAGATTATTGATGTTCAAAATGCATTACTCTTCAAAACATCACACTCTTACTTGATCTGGACAAAATCAGCATCACAAGAAAGGTTTAAGACTCCAGCTTCGATATTTGACCACTGTTTATGATTAACCCTCTGGGGTCTGAGCTGTTTTCTGGGCCCTGGAGGTGTTCTGACATGCTCTGACATTTGTGGTTATTTCTGTTACTTGTGACATTTTCATGGCTAAAGTCTAATTACACTGTATTCAGCACAAACTCTGCTACAATAATATATCAGCAGCATGTATGTAAAAGTTTGTAGTTTTGAGATAATGACATTTATGCGTGGTTTGTGAAAATGCAAAAAAAAAATTCTCACTGAAATAAGGCCATGAAACCCATACTGATTATTTCTTCACAAGACTTTTGAAAATTGTATGACGTAGCCTAGAATATCTGCTCTAAAACTATGTGAAAATCACCCTGACTGCTCATTCAGAGAAGACAATATATTGATTTAAAATTTTTACGACTTGTTTTGTGTGAGAAAGCTTTATGCGGAAGGTCATTAATATGTAAGCTTTTCACACCTGAGAAAGACAAAGACCCTCCCCTAATGGCCCTATTAGGAGCTATCAGGCCCTGTCATTCTGAGCAACCTTTCACAAAGAATGAGGAGATTTAAAAAAGAATGGCTTTTAGATTGTTTGGATTTATTTACAACACAACATAATCCAAAGATACACAACAAATGACAAAAAAGCACTTATTGAAAACAATGATCCAAAGACAGAGACCTTTCTGCCATTCCTAAAAACATTGTACATACCTTTCATTTCCAAGGTGTTTGATTTTCACTTTACCATGTTCATGTACAGAGACTCATGTGAATGTTGAAGTCAGCAGGACTCAGTGGCATCTGGGCCCTGAAAGAAAAAAAAAAGTGAACATACTGATATTAAGAGAAAGGCCTTCACGATTTTGGGAATAAATTTTAGATTTTTTTGGGAATAAATTTTTGATTTTTTTTTGGTTAAAATTGCTTTTTAACCCTCTGGGGTCTGAGCTGTTTTCTGGGCCCTGGAGGTGTTCTGACATGCTCTGACATTTGTGCTTATTTCTAGCCTGGCTAACGTCAGACCACTTTCTCTTTGAGACGTGGTCTGGATACTACATGTTCATTTTCTCGTATTTGAGGCGTGGTTTACGAATGCCCAGAGCCGTTTATTGGGCGCTACAAATGTCTATCAAATGCGCCTGTACGTAGCTCATAGCCAATCGTTTCAAATTATACCAGATGACGTATGTAGAGCGACAGATATTCAACGAAGAAGACGACGATGGGTCAGAGATTTATGTGTACACCAGAGAGTCCTGCACGGGTCCGATTTTGTAAATCCGCACCCGACCCGTTTTCCAACAGCAGCACTAATAAAAATCTGCACCGACCCGCTTAAAATAGAACCGACACCCGACCCGCACCCGAAATAAAATCAGTTTAGACTATCACATTATAGACACACTTACAAAAATGTTTATTGCCAGGTCATACAGAAGTTATTACACGACAATTAACACAAGGACAACTTCAGCCGAAGCTGTCAAAAGGCCGATACATGAAGAACATGGCTAACGTTACCACACAAATCGAACAGACGCGGCTACACCACTATGCCACGCAATTTCGTCTAGCCTACATCTGACAATTTTGGGTTCAAACACGCCCTGCACACCACACATACTAACAGTGTTAAATATGAAAAATACCGTTCGATAGAACGGCTTTGTTACCAGTTATCTGCGTGCTTCCTCATGGATGAAGTTCCACATTTGCGGCTATCCAACACGAAAATGTTTGCAGCAAAGCTTTTTACAATATTTTCTTCAGATAACTCCAAATTTCTCCCACACACTGGACTTGATTTTTGATGACGTATTGTCGACAACTTTACAATCTCCACTAGCTATTCTTTTCTTCAACTCCTCAGCATCTATCTCGACGACTGCAAGCAGATCGCGCGCGCGGTTATGATGAATTTTTAAAAGTGGAAGTAGCCTAGGTAATGTTATAGATCCTGGGAGGGCGTGGCGCGTCGGCACAAATAAACTGATGTGGATTTTAAATTATTTTATCAACTTGAAATACAGGCATATTTTTGTAGATGTGTTTGCTTGCTAAACTAAATATGCATATATTTTTACATCTGTCATGTTGGATCCATAGATAAACAAACTGCTTCGGTGTGTCGCATATACTTCGTCATCGTCTTGCTGCTCCCTCCCCGTTCTGTGATTGGTTCCCTATTTCAGGGGAAAAATTAGCCCATGGTAGCCAGACTACCTTGCAGCGTGAATAAAATCGCGCTGCTCAAGGCAGTATGGGGAAACCCAGGCTAGCTTATTTCTGTTACTTGTGACATTTTCATGGCTAAAGTCTAATTACACTGTATTCAGCACAAACTCTGCTACAATAATATATCAGCAGCATGTGTGTAAAAGTTTGTAGTTTTGAGATAATGACATTTATGCGTGGTTTGTGAAAATACAAAAAAAAATTCTCACTGAAATAAGGTCATGAAACCCATACTGATTATTTCTTCACAAGACTTTTGAAAATTGTATGACGTAGCCTAGAATATTTGCTCTAAAACGATGTGAAAATCACCCTGACTGCTCATTCAGATAAGACAATATATTGATTTAAAATTTTTACGACGTGTTTTGTGCCACAAAGCTTTATGCGGGAGCTCATTAATATGTAAGCTTTTCTCACCTGAGAAAGACAAAGACCCTCCTCTAACTGCCCTATTAGGAGCTATCAGGCCCCTATCATTCTGAGCAACCTTGCACAAAGAATGAGGAGATTTAAAAAAGAATGGCTTTTAGATTGTTTGATTTATTTACAACACAACATAATCCAAAGATAACCAATGATCCAAAGACAGAGACCTTAGTGCCATTCCTAAAAACAAGAGAAAGGCCTGCACGATTTTGGGAATACATTTTAGATTTTTCTGGTTAAAATTGCTTTTTAAAATTCACAGAATACACACACACACACACACACACACACACACAAATGTTTCCAACAATAATATAATGAACACCAGGTTTGTTGTGCCTTGTAGGCATAGGCTATGCGCAGTGCTGCATAAAATAATAATAACAATAACCATAGCAGCCTATAAATCTTCCAAAATATTTCAGTAACAACTAAGCTAGAGAAAAATATATTGATTATCATGTTACTTCAAATGTTTCCATTCGTTATGATGATATGAAATGAGATAATAGTAAAAACATGAAGCCGTCTGGTGCGTTTTGCTTTTCGAATGTATCAAATACATTCAAACGCGATCGCGCTCAAATATAAAACATTATGGTTACCATATACATATCTACGTTTGAGCAGATATCCACAAACACAGTAACAGTAAACACGGGTCTAAATATTATAATATTCACCATATATCTAGCAACAGTTCAACTGCAATGTGAAATTTATGCAACAATAACAAACTAATATGTAAGAATTTCTTACCTGTATCTTTCTTGTCTTCAAATCGCATTCTTCTTCTTCTGAGGTAGCCTAAATCCAATGTAAGCTCACGGTGCGCCTTTCAAACTCGACGAAAAACAGAGACTTGTGAAGTGTTTTGGTGTTTTGTTTTTGAGGTAATGAGCCCGATCGCGTTCCATGTGGAGATTTGCATGTGAATCTCTTTTGCGTGGGCGTGTTCAAATTAAAAGTAATTAGGAAGCGTTTGAGAAGCTGGACATCTTGTTGGTTTTATACAAATTACTTAAACAGAGAATATTTGTTTTCAGTTTGAATCCGATCATTTAAAAGTACACACTTAAATGTTTATAAAGGTATATGGCTCATAAATGTGTGACAAGTATTCGCTGAGTTTTGTTTCAGTTTATAGACGTGCTCAAGAAAAAAAAGTTCACCGCGACGGAGAGGCAGAACGCACACCCTGTTTATTTTCTTTATTTTACAAAAGCACAATGTTTTGATTTGATTGTAAGTGGACACATACAAAAGTAGAAATATCACAGATTCCTTTTTTATATTTCTTTTTTCTGTATGACCATAAATGACGGAGAAATTTAAGTTTATTGTGGTACAATGTGAAGAAAATCCAGCAAAACGCGCGGGCGCGTTTGCCGACCTCAGAGGGTTAAAATTCACAGAATACACACACACACAAATGTTTCCAACAATATATAATATAATGAACACCAGGTTTGATGTGCCTTGTAGGCATAGGCTATGCGCAGTGCTGCATAAAATAATAATAACAATAACCTATAGCAGCCTATAAATCTTCCAAAAGATTTCAGTAACAACTACACTAGAGAAAAATATATTGATTATCATATGTTACTTCAAATGTTTCCATTCGTTATGATGATATGAAATGAGATAATAGTAAAAACATGAAGCTGTTTGGTGCGTTTTGCTTTTCAAACGCGATCGCGCTCAAAAATATGAAACATTCAAACGCGATCGCGCTCCAAAATATGAAACATTATGGTTACCATATACATACGTTTGAGCAGATATCCACAAACACAGTAACAGTAAACACGGGTCTAAATATTATAATATTCACCATATGTCTAGCAACAGTTCAACTGCAATGTGAAATTTATGCAACAATAACAAACTAATATGTAAGAATTTCTTAGCTTACATCTTTCTTGTCTTCAAATCGCGTTCTTCTTCTTCTGAGGTAAATCCATTGTAAGCTCACGGCACGTCTTTCAAACTCGACGAAAAGCAGAGACTTGTGAAGTTTTTTCGTGCTTTGTTTTTGAGGTAACGAGCGCGTTCGCGTTCCATGTGGTGATTTGCATGTGAATCTCTTTTGTGCGCGTGGCCGTGGTCAAATTAAAAATGAGCAAGCGTTTGAGATACTGGACATCTTGTTGGTTTTATACAAATCACTTAAACAGAGAATATTTGTTTTCAGTTTGAATCCGATCATTTAAAAGTACACATTTAAATATTTATAAAGGTATATGGCTCATAAATGTGTGACAAGTATTCGCTGAGTTTTGTTTCAGTTTATAGACGTGCTCAAGAAAAAAAAGTTCACCGTGACAGGGAGGCAGAAAGCACACCCTGTTTATTTTCTTTATTTTACAAAAGCACAATGTTTTGATTTGATTGTAAGTGGACACATACAAAAGTAGAAATATCACAGATTCTTTTTTTATATTTCTTTTTCCTGTATGACCATAAATGACGGAGTAATTTAAGTTTATTGTGCTACAATGTGAAGAAAATCCAGCAAAACGCGCGGGCGCGTTTGCCGACCCCAGAGGGTTAATAACAGTCTGGTTAATTTTGAGTCTTGAACTGTAAACTCTCAAGGGTTGGCTTTCTAAATACATGTTGGTTATGTGTCTATTCAGAATGACTTATGAGCAGCAACCTTTTTATTTTGGGTATGTCACGTATGCAGCACTTGCCAAAATTGGGGGTGATGAGGAAGGAACTGCTTGGAAAAACTCCACTTGCTAATGAGCTGTTCATTATAGCTGTCACACTGGAACTGATAGTCATAAAAACTTCTTTAAAAAGGCACGGAGAAAGAATATCCAGCTTATAGCTTGAGCATTTCCTCTTGGAGACTACATCTGCTAATTGTTCTGATGTAACTGGTTCAAAATGAGTCAGAGAGCTGGACAGGGTAGGAATTAATGGTTGATCAAAAGGAGTAGGTACAATTCCACCTTTCTTTTTGGTTGGGTTTAAAACGGAATCAATTGCATTGAACAAAACATTTGGCCGATTTGCACTATCAGATATTAATATAGAGGAAAAACATGGATTTAGCCTCCTTTACAGCTCTCTGGTAGTTTTTTAAACATTCTTTTAGGATGTCATAAGATATCTGAAGCTCGTCTTATTTCCACTTATGCTCACCTTTTCTGCACGCTTGTCTGAGAGTGCGAGTAACATCGTTTAACCAAGGCTGGGAGACACACTTAGTCCTCCCAAGCTTAAGTGGAGCGACATTATCAAGTGTGAAAGTACAAGATTTATTAAAAACTTCAACCAGTGATTCGGTGTCGATTCTAGCCAAGACATCATCTGTGAAATGCGTTAGATAAAATTCTGAAAACATATTGGCAGGAGACAAGTGAATGGACCCGGAGTGCAGTTAGGGCTGAGAAAATGTAGGCCGGGGCACTAACATTATTGAATAATGGTCAGAAATACCAATATCTAAGATCTCTAAATCGGACACACAAAGACCATACGATAAGATTTGGGACAAGTGCGCAGAAAGCAGGACCCATCAATTGAAAAAAATATGTTCAGCCTTTGACATCAATTTAAAAAAGAAATGGAGAGTGTTTTTTTAAAGTCTTTATTTTTACAAACCAAACTATTGATGATAGTTAAGCATTTTAGCTTTATCATTTTATCATTTGCCATGTTTAGCCATGTTTTCATCTGAACAGACCTTTGACCTTTCAGTTGAGAATCACTAGCATAGACAAAAGCTTTAGAAATTGATTTTTCTTTAGTCCCATGATTCATGTATGCTGCTTTTGAATGCAGTAATTAAACTCTCTTCACCTCTTAAAGCGAAGTCCTTCAGTTCTTTCTGCACTTTCTGTAGGTCTTTCGTGGGGGTGTAGGGCTTATTGAACTGCTCTGATGTTTATGCAAGATATAACAGTAAAATTACATTTCTATAACAGTAATCACATGAGAAATGACCTCCGCTACCTTCAGCTGTGTGTTGTTTAAGTGCTGAATGAAGTGTGTCATTTGCTCTGGTTTAATTCTGCTGTGTTGTGCAGGTTTAGTCCTGTAAGTGAGAACGCTCCTGTCGGGACGCCTGTGGGATTGATTCTGGCCGTAGCTGTCAACACCACCGTCTTTTACTCTATAGTGGATGGAAATGATGGAGGTGAGTAACCTGTATGCAAATGTGGTTCTTCAGTAAATTTGGTCAAATTCATCTTAAATTTAGAATAAAATGTAGAACAAACTGGAACCAACCAGCGCATATAGTTCCTGGTTGAGGTGGACTACAGGGGATTTGTGAATAAAAAATATACAACCGTGAATTTCTAGTGGTTTGAGCGCTCATCATTGGTGTAGAAGACACTGTGAACTGTTTTCTGATCAGTTTGTGTTTGCAGGTGTGTTCAGAGTCAATAACCGCACCGGGATCGTCTACACAAATAAATCTCTGGACTACGAGACTGTGATCAGTTATGTACTCCGTGTGCAGGCTGATTCCCTCGAGATCATCCTTGCCAACCTACGCGCTCCCTCCAAAAGTAAGAACAAAACTAAAGCACATATTCCCAAGAATATTGTAAAGAATTTTATTCGGAGAGATCTTGCAGCTTTATAGTAAAGTAAATGAAAGATATAAAAGTCATTATATTGAAAAAAATATGTGTATAGAATAGTATATGACCACACGTTTCAAATAAAATTCTAAGTTAAGACATATTCTGGTGAATCTTACAAAATCTGTCAAGAAGCAATTAGACACTGTTTGAAAAACCCATGCACTCTTTTTGCAAAACTATAAACACATTTGCACTCATTAAAACACATTTCAGACTGTGATGCACTTGTGTTGCAAAAAGCTAAACGCAGGCAAAAGTTAAACACAAATAAAACACAGTTGTCATCGTTTACACACAATGACTCAAACTTGTTCACACTTATTTCTAATGATGTGATCAAACCAACTGTACAGAATAAGCCAGTTCAGCGTGCACAGGTGACACAGGTGCAATGAATGTTGATACAAACAGTAGATCTCAGAGGAGGGAGAGTATGTGTGAGAGGTGATGGACGAGAAGGAATAGGATGAGGATGAGTAAGAGCAAGGAGTATCAAGGCTGGATCTGTCAGACTAGAGGGTTTTTCCCTTTTCCTGGCAAGAGACGACATTACCTGTGATGTGGACAAAGTCCTCAGGCCAGAGCCAACAGGAAAACATGATGCTGAGACAGAATCAGTCTCTCACTGACTTTGTGCAGTTGAATGTACTGTAACATGCTTTATCAACATGTCTGTAAAACATATTCTTTGGGATTGCCCGATCTTTAATGTTATGAGACAGCGGGAGAGGAACATTAATTTGTGGGTTGAAAAACTATTAAATCTACAGGAATATATTTTAGTTTATGTAGTTCGATATAGATGCGGTTTTCTAACTCTGACTACTAGTAATAGTACACGCTCTGACCATCCTACTACTACTACTACTGTAACATGCTTTTCATTTAGAGCTTTTTTTTTTTAACCTTTTTGGCTTTTGCAGTTGGACTACTGTATTTTTACAGTATGCAAGTGCTGAATATACAGCCATTCATTACTATACATTATTCAGTATAATACTATACTTGCAGTGCATACAGTATACAATTTATTCACCTTACTACTTACTACTGTAAGTTGCGATTACTATACTTATTTTATGGGATTGCAAAATGAATTTAATCTGTTACAATGTACTTTTTTATGTAGTTTCTAGTGAATGATCTGTGTTTATATTTTGACTGGCTGTGTGTATGATCTGAAAGTGATTGATTTTGAGCACAGATCAATGTTCTTTGAATATAGTTTGAAGATTTGGTTTTGAGAAAGTGGGTGATGGTTTCGAGAAATGTGTTTTAGCAAATCAGAGAAGACTAACTAATGGGACCTCATTATAAAGTGTTTCAGGTGTTTCGGCGGAAAGGTAGTTTCAAGGACCAATTGCGAACGTCAGGCCCAGATTTCATGAATCAGTCAAATCCCAATGGATGAAAAAAGTCTCATCCTATATTTTTGTTGTTGTCGTTCAATATTTTGAACATTCACTCAGTAATGAGCCACATTATAGAAATTAAATGGGTTGCAAACTCCATTTCATGTTGACTTAGAAGTTTAGTGAGCACATCATAGGCCTCTAACAGGACAAACTTTACATGAGAGAGAGAGAGAGACAACATGTGTGTGTGTGTGTCCTGCCATGTGTCTTGCTTTCTCTTTGATATAAATGTTGTTGTACATAACAGGACTGGCTCACATTCTCTCTCTCTCTGACTTACCATCCTGTTTTTCTTCATTTCTCTCTTTTCTCTCTTATTGAGCAATGATATACAGCTTTTCATCTGCGCTTTCCCCTGTGTGCGCATAGATCCACTCAGATGACTTTATATATTGTTGTTTAATGCAGCAGAAGACAAATGCTTTCTGACAGAGCATATTTTTCACGTCTGCCACAGTGTGAAGAGGGTTGCTGAAGCTGTGTGTGTTTACATTAATGTTGCCTTTTTGGTTTTAACTGTGACAAATAGGGCTTATAGTTCCATAAACTGAGGTCTGTTTCTCCCGTGTGTGTGTGTGTGTGTGTTTAAATATAGCAAACACAGCTAAGGTATTTATCGACGTTCAGGATGAGAACGATCATCCCCCTGTCTTCACAAGGTCTCTTTACATCGGCGGTGTGACTGAAGACACTAAGACCTTCACCACAGTACTGAAAATTGTGGTGAGTATATGTGCATATGTTATGTGTTATTTATTCCTAGGCAGCGGTGTAGGAACAATCTGAAATGTTATGGGGCCACAATATAAACCTTAGGCTGGACTCATGAATATTTGTTAGGTTACATAATGCTGATTTGTTGAAGCTAGGTAAGTAGACACTTGCATTGACAAAAAAATGTTGGCCATTGTGTAGAACACAAAAGGAAACATTTTAAAGACTGTTCGCATGTTTGCCAATGGCAGTTTGTAGTGATCAAAAAAAGGTAAAGGTAAGAAAATAATTCATTTATGCAAATTAAAAATGTTTATGGATGAGTGAAAACATTGATGTTTTTTAACATGACTGTGGTATGAAGCATGTCGTGATTGTTAATGAGAGACAGATATCAGCGCCACGCGCGAGTCCCACGGATATAAAGGAATAAGAACATTTCATTCTACCGAACTAACTTACCCGCAAGTGCTGAATTACTACTCGCACAGGTCAGTTTATTAGACAAATTAAACTTGTGAGGTAACGCAGCGCTGTTTCACTTGGTCTACACTATCACACTAAACAGCATTTGAGTGTGTTGAAAGTTATAATGTTATTCTATGTGTTAGTTTGTTGGCTGTATGAGACTAGCAGTAAGCTAGATCAACATTAGAATAGCATACTGATCATATTCTAACATTTCATCATGTTGAGCTATATAACATTGATTAGTTTTATGTACATTTGCTCACCTCTACATTTGCGCGTCTCTGTCAAGTCGAAGTTTGTCACGGACGTGGAGCTCTCGGCATCTCGAAAACGCCATGCTGATATTGATCCTCGTTTTAGTTCTCCTTTTGTCCCAAAGTCTGCTTGCCATGGTCCATAATGTTTGAACGAAACAATAACAGCGTGAGCGTGCCGCTAGACGTAACGCAGTTGTCCACGTCTGTCGCCATGGTTACTATGGCAGTACGAGCGGAAACCAGGGATAACACGGATATTACGTCATTGACAGGCGACAAGTGGGACAGGGACGAGCCATTATTTAAAATTGGAATTTCACTGAAATTAAAAATCTTTGGGAACTTTTGGGATATTGTAAGTACACAACTGCAGGGAATATATTACACTGTGCAAGTGATTTTTGGATATTTTATTACAAAAATCTTACATATTGTAGCTTTAAGCACAATACTATCAGAATGCACTGGAACAATGGTTATTAATTCATGGGGTTTGGAAATGTTCTGCAGGTGTTGGTGTCTGCAGTATATTATATTTCATTTTTACAGAGGAGAACTTGCTGTTCACATCCTGACACACCTGTCAACACTATTGAATATCTTTCTCACTGTTGAAATCTACTCGCTTCCCCCCACTTCTTAGCAACTGTGCTTAGACAGCTTCTCTCTCCATTCTGACAATGTGGAAGACAAGTGACAGACACCTGTAAAATACCCACTGGGCTCTGTGTTCCCCTGCAAGGTGACCGTTATCTCATTAATTGAGTCTTTTAGCATCTATAAAAAGCATTAATGATAAATGGGGATTATTACATTTCTAGGTCATCGCAGAAGTGGAAACTGCAGAGTATTTATTTCTCTATCTCTGCCACCAAAGTTTTTCAAGGGATAGTTTGGCCAGCATATTACTTTATTTAAGAGCCAGAATTACTAACAGCTGGTGCCAGTGTAAACTCTTTTTTTTTTGCAATTAAAAACTACTGTCAGTTACTACAGACAAGTAGTGAAACATGGAAAGATGCGAACAGTTATTTTTGCGGCTGACCTCATTGCATATGCTTTTGTAGGAGTTTCCTACAATGTATGGTAAGAGAAAATTGTAATCATGCATCGTGATTTAGTCAATTTACTAGTATTTGAAGAATCGGTGTCGGGCTCTTGGAGAGAGAACTCTGATTGGCTGTTCAGCTTAGTGAACAAGTCAATGCATGAGAATTATAACAAATCAGCGAGCAAAGTAGTCAAAACGGTGCAGATAGAAGGCTGTTCTAATTTTACCTCATCTTACCAGAGTGTTCTTGGGCAAATAGGTGCAGAATGTGCATGCAAGTTGACAGTCAGCTGTAGTTCTCTCGGTGTGTTCAAGTGCAGCTTTTTTGCCCCGTGAGGCGACAACACAGTCGGCTTTCATCAGCGCTATAGTTCTTTGGCGTCGGTTTGGTGTGTCCCTACCCTTAAAGACCCCCTATGGTGAAAATCAAGTTTTTAATGTTGTTTATATGTCTATGTGCTGATTTTAATATGCTTTAAGGCAAACCATGTGCAAATTCATCAGTCAACAGCATTGCTGGCTATTAAAACCGCAGTGTACCAAAGACAGTCTTAAGAACGCGGTTTGAAACCGCCCGTTTCCTACCGTCACAAACATGTATCTAATCCCGTCAACGTGCGGAACGGGGCTTTTCTCCACTGACTTTCTATGATGTTCAAAGGATGCTGATTTTTAGAAGTCAGCTGAGACTCTGAGATGGCTAATGGGAACACGGTTTGTGTAACATTAGCTACACATTATTAGCAGTTCAATAATGTAGTCAAGCCAAAGGCTAGTCATATCAATTACCGTTATGTGTCCAACTTTGTAGAGAGCGATACATAAAACATTTCTATTCTGATACTTTGACCAGTAGACGAGCCTGTATAATTCACTCTTCCTCTTCTTCTGAATCAGTGTCTGGTTCAAACATATATGATTGAATTAAACCAGTATTTCCACTTGCCATTGTTTAGCAGCGTTTACTACAGTTGACCGAGCAGATCAGGTAGTCCGAGCTGGTGTGAGTGAGTGGAGGCGGGGACTAATTTGCATATTCATGGATCCACGTATAGGCCTACTAAATGAAGCAAGGGTGTAGAGTTACATTCAAACTATTTTACAGCATGAATAAATTATTTTTTTAAAGGAAAAACATTTAAATATGTCCTTTTGATTATCAAAGATGAGCTTTAAGGGATAAAATTATTGACTTTAACCAATTTTATGATTTATGGCTGTTGTAGTTTCTGCTAGGGGGAGGAACCGTAGAGAACAGAGAGCGCGTAGTAGAAGGAATAGAATTTTCTCCACTCGTGTTCATTTATTTGGAATGCCAGATGAAGAAAGACGTTATCCGAAAATATAATTTGCCAAGCCATATTATTTTTTAATTTGCGCTACTCTTTGGTAAACTGCGTTGGTCATTATGGAAATGAGCTGCTACTTCTCTGTTCCTTAATATGCGCATTGTCAGTAAATCAACCACAAAAGTTCCCACTCCCATCTGCGCTTTTATGGGATAGCGGTAATTATGGGATAGCACTCTAATTGGCCCTGTTTAGTAAATCTGGCCCAAAGCCTTTTAAGGCATCCAGTTCTTCTGTTATATAACCAGATAAAGTGAAATTCTCAAAACCATATTCGTTTCCATGATCAATATGTTTCTTCATGTAACTTCATATGCATCAGGCTACAGATATCGACACAGGAAACTACAGTAAGATGGCCTACAGACTGATCATCCCTCCCGCGCCCGAGGGGCAGGACAGTTTCGTCATCGAGCCGTACACTGGCATCATCAAGAGCGCCATCATGTTCAGAAACATGCGCCGATCCTACTTCAAGTTTCAGGTCATCGCCACGGACAACTATGGGCAGGGGCTGAGCAGCAGGGCTGATGTGGTGGTGAGTGACCTGTAAAGTTTGTTCATGCACTTCATGTAAAAAGATGATTCAAACACAGCTGAAAGATCCCACTCAAACACGTGGCTTTAAGTGCCATTTCACAGCCGAATCACATTTCAGTGATTTTAAGACTGATTAATTTAAAATGAGTCTAAATCACATAACAGTCTGCACTGTTAGTAAATGAAAATATCTCTCCAGAGTGTCGCTTTGGTTTGGTAAATATGTTATGTTTCAGTAAATGTTTGCGTACAGAAGTGCATATGCTATTTGTGCACTGCTTAGTGCAGTAATGAATAGTTAAATAAACTCTTTTTGTGTCAGCTGAATTATTTATGCTGTTTTATCTCCTGAAGTGTTGCAGCCAGTGACTTGTATAATTCCCAGAAATCTCTGGAGCTGATGACTGCCTAATAAAATAAGAGGGATTTAGAATTGCAATGTATCAGGGTTTTAAACATCGTGGCATTAATGTTTGTCATTTACGATTTCCACAAGCAGTAGAATTATTCTATAAGCATTAATTTGGCCGCTACACTGTTACTGACCAATTGAATTAAAGACCATTGCATCTGCAGACAGCACTTCAAAGCTGGGCGGTATACTGTGAAGTGTGGATTTTTTTTCTATTTTGATATAATTGCTATTACTATTGCTATTACTGTTTGGTCAGAGAAAATACATTAAATCCTAATTGAATATCTGGATATATCTATATAGATAGATACACATCACATCTTCTATCTTTTTCGTATTCTGTGTGGGTTGTAGGTGTCCGTTGTGAATGCCTTGGACATGCAGGTTGTGGTCTCTAATGTGCCGCCCACTGTGGTGGAGGAGAATAAAGAGCAGCTGATTAGGTGAGAATTCCTCCCTTGTTGTGTTTCTCTGCTTTGCCAGTTTCTTTGAGTGGCATTTAAGTGTTCCCTGCACTCTCAGCAGCCTTTGTTTTCCTACTTGCTTTTATTTAAATGGCCATCCAAATTGGCAAAACAGAATTGGGCTCAATTGGCAAAATTAAATGAGCAAAATAATGATACTTTGCTCAGTAGATTGCAGCATAATCATAATAAAAGACAAAATGATCGCTTTATAAATGCTAGTCAGGTGTATACATTTCAAACCGAAGATATTACAATGCTATTCATTCAATTTATGTTATATCATAGTTGTTTTGTATGTTTTACAATGCATTATAGAAAGAATCTCACAAACTCTTATATTTGCCCCTTGAAATATTGTCTTCACCCTAATATGAAAATGTAATCACATTATTAACATATTTAAGTATTTATTCATCATGGTAATATTCGCTGTACTGTCAGATGCTGATTTTTATGGAGCCCCGCACATGGCATTAAAAAAAAAAAAAAAAAAAAAAAATATATATATATATATATATATATATATATATATATATATATATATATATATATTGTGGCCACAAATTAAGAATTTGTTCCCACAACTTGTTAATTTGTTCCCTCATTTTAGTAAATCGTGGCCATGTTGAACTAATTCGTCCCCTGTTTTTGATTCAACTAAAAGAAGAGAACATGACCACGATTTAGTAAAACGAGGGAACGAATTAGTAAAATGAACAATGCATGCATAGTAAAATTTGTGAATATTGTCATCATGCATTTTTTCTTTTTTTTTGACAAAAAGTGATGTGTTTGGTTTATTAAGATTACCTGTAAAATACAGGTATTAGAAATTAAGTTGGTGGGTTTTGCATTGTAACATTTGAGGAAGATAGTCATTTCATATACCATATTTTTTCAGTATTTTGGAGCGCTATGTGCAAGATCAGATCCCTGGTGCTAAAGTGATAGTGGAATCGATCGGCCCACGGCGGCACGGAGAAGGTTATGAACTTGAGGACTACACCAAATCAGACCTGCAGGTGTACGCCATCGACCCTCTCACCAACAGAGCAATCTCCAGACAAGAGCTCTTCAAGTAAGCCAAACACACAGCCACTCCTGACACCTTTAACAAAAAGTCTAGTTTGTTTCCAACATTTGGAAAAAGAAGTCAGAGCCTTGTCCTGTGTGCTCTGACTGTGGTGTTCATGTGACATTGCTAATTTAAACCTGGCTTGCCACAATTTCAGATCCCCTTTCCTCCTAATTTCACCATCGCTACCTGTTCTTGCTCTTCTGTGCAAAACAACATATTTTCAAAATCATCTAGTCAGTGGGTTGCATAAACAGCTAGTCAACTAATCGGTCTTAAGCCCTGTGTAATAAGGCAATTTCTCCTCATTGGACACGGTTTCTAGGAAGTGTTTTCATAAGGTTTTAAAAACTAATATTTGTAGCAAATTATCTCAAAAGGGATATATATATATATATATATATATATATATATATATATATATATATATATATATATATATATAATTAATAATAACGCGTAATCCATCCATCCATCCATCCATTTTCCTTGCATTATTCCCGCAGGGTCCGCTTCACACACGCATTTGATTTGGCACAGGTTGTATGCCGAATGCCCTTCGTGACACAATCACACTCACACACACTCCTACGACAATTTGGCATGTCCAGTCCACCTAACCTGCGTATCTTTGGACTGTGGGGGAAACCGGATTAATTATAAATATTTAAATCAACCAAAAAGGGAAATACAGAGAGAGAGAGAAGTGCAAAGAATGGCAAGACTTACAAAGTTAAAGGGATAGTTCAACCAAAAATGAAAATTCTGTCATCATTTACTCACCCTCATGTTGTTTCAAACCTGTATGTGTTTCTATCTTCTGCTGAACACAAAAGAATATATTTTAAATAATGTTGGTAACGAAACAGTTGATGGACCCCATTGACTATAGTATACTATAGAGTATAATACTTTTTCCCCATACTATGGAAGTCAATGGGGTCCATCAACTGTTTGGTTACCAACATTCTTCAAAATATCTTCTTCTGTATTCAGCAAAACAAAGAAACGTATAACAGGTTTAGAACAACTTGAGGATGAGTAAATGATGACAGAATTTTCATTTTTGGGTGAACTATCCCTTTAACTACAACCTTTGAAACCCATCAGAGAATCAGTTCACCTTCTTAAAAGGGGCAAAGCTTAAAGGGCACATAATAACACATGCAGTTTCTGCCAATCTCATGTAAATCTTGAGTACCTATAGAGTAGTATTGCATCCTTCATATCTCCGAAGAGTCTTTAGTTTGATCAGATTTATAAAAGACAGATACACTGTGCCGTGTCTTTCTGAAAACAGCCTGGGGGTGTGCCGTGCAGCGCTGCCGACGGCTTCCATAACCCGAACGAAGCAGGTTGATGGGCGTTGCTCTTGCTCTCGCTCTGGTTGATGTGTGTGTGCACACACTCTTCCAGGAGAAGTGCCCATACAAGGAATTCGGCCCTTTATGACGTCATACAGGGCCATACTCGAAAAAAACTTTCCGAAACTTATACGAATCCTGAATGAGTGTATTTGTCACAGAAATACTCCGCCATACGTCCAACTTGTTTTGCATGAGAATCTCTTTAAAACTCTTTAACATTGCAAATAAGTCAGAATGCATTAAATAACATTAGACATACCCTTTAAGAACGCATCTAAAGATAGATAAAAATAGTTGCTTGCTTTGTTTTTGTGGCTGAACAAGAGTTCTGGATGCGTGTGCAGAATACGGAGATTCAGACAAAGACGATTATTTTGATACCAAGCAAGATAGGATTGGAAGACATTAAAGGAGTGATACATCCTCACATCTGGATAGAAGCCTTTAGAGTTTCACTAACAAAGCTAAAGAGCGCTAGGCTAATGTAACATAGGACACACATACATATCATATACATTTGTGAACAGATTGTGTGTTATGTGTGTGTGTTATGTGTAAGTGTGTGGGATTCGCTGGGCCACACATGCTTTTGGTACCTAGTGATGGGGGTCAATCTTTTCCTCATCGGAATGTTTTTGATGTTGGATAGGGAGATTCAAGCTGATCTGTTTAGTGTTTTTTGTATGGTAGGGGAGGACATCAAGATTTTAGCACCCATTTAGGTGTAAAATCTAGCCTGTCAGTGCCAGGTCTGTGATTTAAATTTGATTTAAAGTCAAAAAGGTAAAAGCTTTGCTGAGGCCTAGAGCCCAACTGATCATTGTGATTCCATCCAGATGTTACTATTATTAATTAGATAATACCACTCAAAAATTTAGGGTCAGTAACATTTTTTTAAATATTTGTATATATAAGTCTTTTATGCTTCCTGAGACTGCATTCATTTGATCAAAAATACAGTAAAAACTAATATTGTTTATAAGAACTGTTTTCAATTTTAATATATTTTAAAAGTAATTTATTCCTATGGGGACAAAGCTGAATTTTCATCATCATTACTTCAGTTTTCAGTGTCACATGATCCTTCAGAAATCATTCTAATGCTGATCTGCTGCTCAAGAAACATTTATCTTTATTATCAATGTTGAAAACAGTGGTTTAATAGTTTTGTGGAAGCCATGACACCCTTTTTTCAGGATTTCTATTTAATTGAAATAGAAATCTTTTGTAACATCATAAAAGTCTTTACTGTCACTTTTGGTCAATTTAATGAATCTTTGCCGTATAGAAGTATTAAAGTATTAATGTCTTTGAAAAGATTCACTCTAAAAAATGCTGGGTTAAAAACCACAATTTCTATTTGGCAACCCAGCGCTGGGTAAATATTGGACAGAACACATCCAGCATGTTAGGTTTTATACATTAACCCATTTGCTGGGTTATTTTTGACATAGTGCTGGGTCAGTCGACCTATTGAAGGTCATATATATATAGGCCAAGCACAGTTCATAAAGGCTATAGTATTTTTTAATTCAATGGCAAGTCAGCCTTTTACAATCATAAAATACTCAAAAAGCATTTGGTAAATGTTTTAGGATTTGATAGGTGCAGCAAAAGCAGCGAAAGGGAATCTGTGGGAAGAAAACTGGTATCAGTAGGCTATTCCAGTTCATTAAATGACAGTATATTCATATTACATTAAAAAAAGTTTTACCCTGTGTCATCTCATCTGTCAGACATTCAAGCCATCAAATATAGCGAGACCACAGCTAGCGCATTAAATCAACAGCGCTCCTATTACAGTTAGTGGTGCACGTGGCAACTTTTAACAATGTCACGTCATGTTTCAGCCCTGGTCGCACATTCATTTTGCGGGAGGTGAATCTTCCATGTTGGCGCCGGTGCGTCGATCGGCTAAGCAGACGTTAGCTGCAACGTACATGTAAACAAAAAAAAAAGGTCAAATTTGAGACTACAGACGTTTTCCTACTTGTACAGTAATAATTTGATAGGAATGCAATGTAATACAAAACAAAACAAAAAGTTTCCCCTCAGGACGTTTTCTCTCAGACCAGAACACAAAATGACCATTGAAAAATGAATCCAGTTTTATATATATTATATAGTATATATAGATTTGGATATCATGACATATCTCTAAAAAATTGATGCAAAAATGCAAAAAGTGAAGGAGAAAAAGGAAATGAATTGCGTTTGTAAACAGCTATTCTACTGGAGGTGCGTATCCTTTTCAGCCAAGAGGAAAAAGCCCCTGACATCCAGACACACACACAGCAATACACTCATTTGAACTCTGCCGTGCCCCATGATTTAGCAGGGAGACGCGTCTGTCACTGGGATCCAACACAAGTCATCAGGATTCTATTCAAATATGTGTTTACTGAGCCAACACACACATCTCATTCATATTCACAAGCACAGGAGTTCACAGACCACCTGCCTTATTTCTGCCTTTCTAGTCACACATCTTATCCTTATACACATTTTATTTTGTTCACCGTGAGATGTGTTCTGCTTGTGTTTGTATCTCTACCAAAGCAGAACAGCTGTCCAGATGATAATGTCATGCTCAGAAGTTACTGGTAACAGTCCTTTAGAGAATTAAAGACACAAATGAAACAACCGTTGACAGAAATAATTAGCAAGAATTTGATGATAAATGTTTGAGCTCATATTAAAAAAATTTTAAATTTTAAATTGAATTAAATTTGTTGATCTCAACTAATTTAAGATTGCATGTGACGGTCTCAGGAGAAAATCTGAGAAATAGAAGATTCATGCAGAGATGTCTCTCTTTGCTCTCCATTTTGATCTCCATCTCCATTAAATTGTGTAAACGTTTTCAGAACCAACTGAGATATTTAATGTTATTGTTGTTTACTCAACCACTGTAGCTCTAGAATCTCATTCAAACGCATGGATTTGAACTGTGAAGACAGGTTGTATTGTTGTCCATGATGTAAAAACAAACAAACAAAAAAAACGCCACTGGTTCTTGCTTGGCACGCATGCTCAACTGCAAATTAATTTTGAGAGCTAAAGTAAAATCAATGTTATTTTAGTATTGTTTATGTACTATGATATTATTTATTAATATTTTGAATGAGCTATTTTAAAATTTCAGTTTTCGTTTTAATTTTAGTTTAGTTAGTTTAGTAATTTTGTTATGTGCTTTTGTTATTTTTATTTTTAATATTTCAGTATTTTTAATACTTCTATACAGCTTTAATTTGTTTTTGTTTTAGTAATTTTAGTACTACTTTAACTCGTTCAATTTCCGTTTAGTAAAATTTTTAATAACATTTTATTTCAGCTTTATTTCAATTATATTTAAATTTTAATACTTTAGTTTTAGTTAACAACAGCTACATTGCGGTGAATATATATATATATATATATATATATATATATATATATATATATATATATATATATATATATATATATATATATATATATATATAAAACTTTTTTTTTTTTTTTGCACAAAGCTATTACATTTTCTTACAATGACTAGGAATGGTTATTTTAAACAATTTTCTTTCTTTTTTTTCTTCTTGTTTTTTTTTCTTTTTTTTGTATGGAGAACAGAATGGCATTCTTCTTTTGTGTTTTAATGGGGAAGTTTAGAATAACATGGGTGTCACATATTGACCTAGGATGAAGACAAGGTACACAAAAGAGGATCTCAAATGCTGCATAACTTTATTAAATGAAACAAAAGAGAATAATCCAACAACGTAGACTAATCCAAACAAGTGAAGGCAACGCAACAGTGTGCTAGAGCACACAAAACACCAGACAATGAACTAAACAAACTGAGGGCATTATATACACAGAGAACTAATGATCAAATTAGAAACAGATGTGAGTAAATCAATGAAACAATGAATAACCATGGCAATGGACGAAAATAGAAGGCAAATACAGGAAATTACAAATTGTAGATTTGAAAATCATGCTTTTCCCCAATTATTGTTGAATCACGAAAGCTACACCAGTTACTTTGCAAAGAAATCTCTATTTATTATTGTATACATGTATAAGACATACGAGAGTAACAGGCATAGAAGAATAAGGCTACATGAGAGGTGGTCTTCATTCCAGATTTCTCTGTTCCCCATTTCTCTATCCCCTCACCCCATCATGCCAGCTGTAATGGTTTCTCAGTGTTTATCCTCCCTCACCCCCTCATGCCTCTGTTTCTCCTTCCTCTCATCCCCTCATGCCTTTATGTTGCTCTGGGCCAATACAGTAAGGATTGAGCTTATATACACCACTCTGGGACATACAACGTCCTTGTAAGGTAGCAAAACATGTTGCATATTTTTAAAAATGGAACGTATACCTCATGCTTACACATGGTACAATCCACTTTCCACATTAAGAAACTATCCCTCGGTGTATACATTTGTGGTATATTTGCATTAGTTGTTTAGCAGTTAGTATTTACTGTCCTCTGAAAATAACTCAACATACAGCCATTACTGTCAAAATGGCTGGCAACAAAAGTGAGTACACCCTAAGTGAGCATGTCAAAACTGTGTCCCAAGTGTAAATATATTGTGTGAGCACCATTGTTACCTAGCACTGCCTTAATCCTCATAAGCATGGAATTCACCAGAGCTGCACAGGTTGTTGCTGGGATCCTCTTCCACTCCTCCATAATGACATCATGAA
Source organism: Squalius cephalus (assembly GCF_949319135.1). Lineage (NCBI taxonomy): Eukaryota > Metazoa > Chordata > Actinopteri > Cypriniformes > Leuciscidae > Squalius > Squalius cephalus. The sequence goes on from NC_137142.1 coordinate 12,715,568, forward strand.
GCTGCTGTTTCCAAATAGCAACTAAGTTACTTAGTGCACATTGACAAATAAAATCTATTCATCCTCATTTCTTTAAACTCCTCAGATGTTGTGAAGCTCGTGTGCATGGCGTTGCAGGTCTGTTTGACCACATAGATCAAACACATGCAGTCTTTCATCAGTCTTTAAACCTGGATCATCGATTGTGTTTGAACAGTCCTATTTACTAGGTGCTTCTGTTGAAGTGTTCTGTTGCAGGAGGGCTAATTGGTCTGCCAGGGATACTTATGAAGTACTTAACAAGCAGGTCTATTTAAACCTTATTGATCAGCAAAATGTCAACAAAGGCAATACTTTTTAGATTTTACATCAGCTGGGGAGAAAATCACTCTTGCTCTGCTTTGAAGTGTCTTTAATAATTAGCGCTGTATCAAGATATAAAATTATAATAACTCAGGTTGATACTAGCACAGTCATATCCCAAAGTTGTATATCTCTATTAGTGTTACTCGATCTTAGTGCTGCATTTGATACCATTGACCGCAATTTTTTTTTTTAAATAAACTCGAAAATGATGTTGGCAACTTGGCATTAGTGGAATTGCATTAGCATGGTTTAACTCATACTTATCTGACCGTTATCAGTTTGTAGCAGTAAATGAATAGATGTCTTATCGATCAAAAGTTCAGTATGGCGTACCACAAGGCTCAGTACTAGGACCGTTGCTGTTCACTCTGTACATGCTACCCTTAGGAGATATCATTAGGAAGCATGCCATTAGTTTCCACTGTTATGCTGATGATACTCGGCTCTTTATTTCTTCATGCCCTGACGAAACTTACCAATTCACGGATTGAAGGATTGAAGGATTATAGGATTGAAGGATTATAGACCGTGCCACATTCGTGGGCACCTTAGGCACGTAGCCAGGTCTAGGGTGGAGAATGGCTCTCACTCTGTTAGGAGCGAACTCGAGGCAAGAGGGAGCCACAGATAGTGCCTGCAGGTTGCCAACTCGTTTCAGGGAAGTAATAGCGAGCAGGAAGGCTACCTTAAAGGATAGAAATTTCTCAGACACCTTATCCAGGGGTTCGAAGGGTGCCAGGGATAACCCTTCGAGGACCACTGCCGGGCAGGCCTCATCCTCCTGGCTCCACGAAGGAAACGAATTATGAGTGGGTGTGTCCCCAGAGTGCCCACCGTTAAAGGCGTGTGGAAGGCTGATATAGCCGCCACATAGACCCTAAGCGTGGACGGGGAGAGCCCGTCAGAGAAATGATTCTGGAGAAACTCCAGCACTGAAGCAATTGGGTCCAACTGACGTTCTCTGCACCATGAAATGAAAAATTTTCATTTAAATGCATAAAGTTTCCTCGTGGAGGGGGCTCTAGAGTTTAGAATGGTCTCAACAACCTCGGTTGAGAGACCAGAATTTGTGAATTGGTCCCCCTCAGGGGCCAATTCAGCAGCTTCTTAGGCTTCAGCCAAGGGTGAAATATCACGACCTCGGACTGAGGAGGGAGGACCATCCTGATCCGGATTTACTGCGGAAGGCCTGCCAGGAGAGCCCAGATATTTGGAAGCCATATTCGGGCCAGTCAGTACGGGGCTACTAGGAGTAATCTGATCCCGTACTGCCGAACCCATTTGCACTCTAGAACCCCCGGGGGCAGAACAATCGGGGAAAACATATACAGACGTGGCCTCAACCAGACCCAACGGAGCTGGAAGAGCACGGGAGATGTGGCGCGGAAGGTGGCCGTCCGCATGAAGGGGAAACGGGACCACCTCCGACAAACCGACCTCCATCCCGGCTAAAGCCAACTTGGGGTGGAGTTTGAAATGCCTCGACAGGATGACTGCCCCCTCTTTGGCCCCCTCTCTGAAATCTCCTCAGACCCTGTGTTTCCAACACAAGTTCTAGGAGCAGAACCCATATCTTCCTCCCCATGATCAGAAAACGAGGGCATATGCGCGTAACTCTGGTCATGCGGAGTGGGTTCCCTCTCGGGAAAAACCCATTGGTCCTGAGCCACTACTACAGGGCCCCCACGTACAGGAGGCCAAAGAATAGTATGTTGAACACTGCTGCCAGCGAGCCCACTCTTTGATAAGGTCATATAGTGGTGGCATGGCCTAGCTTGATATTCATGACTATGGTCAGGAAGGTGAATGTCCGAGCTGGAGACAATTGTGCCTGCATCGTGACTATAAACTACACCGCCCCCAGGATTCGGTTTCTCTGAAGAGGAACTAGTGATTTTTCCTAGACTCTGAGCCATATTCCTGTGCACCTCACGAGACTCAGAACAACACCTCGGTGTTGAACCGTCTACTCTAGTAGTCAGTGGACGGGAATGAGGATGCCCTGAAGACTCCATGGAGCTAGGACAGTGACCATGCATTCCGAGGAGGTGCGGGGATACAATACTAGACCGAATGGAAGAGTCCGTAACTGATGCGCTTTTCCCCCAAAAGCGGATCTCGGAAACTTCCTGTGATGGAGTTAGAAGGGAACGAGGAGTTAAGGAGCTTGTGGATCTATCAAGACAGACCAGTCCTCGGAGCTGGTCTGACTGACAGTCGGTATCTTGAATCTGAACCCCCTCTGAGGTTGATCCAGTACCTTGAGATCCAAAACAAGGCCTAATCCAGTACCTTGAGATCCAAAACAAGGCCCATCAGGCACTGTTTTGTGCAAATAAGCGGCCGGATCGCATTAAGAATTTTCTGTTAGAACGGTGTCGTGTTAGCGGCCCCTAAGTTAATAACTAATGATCGTTGCGATGGAAGTGAATCAATCAAAACTAACTTTAGCTGGACAATAACTTTATTCTAGAGCTGCTGTAAAGCCAAAAAAATCTGTTACTTTAATGTCCTATTATCACTGTAAAGCTGCTTTGAAACAATCTGTATTGTTAAAAGCGCTATATAAATGAAGGTGACTTGACGTGACAGTCAAGCCTTTGCAGCGGAGAATGAGGATTTCCACATCATGTTGCCTATTCTGCCGTGCAAAGGCAAAAGACCGTAACTTCGTTTTTGGTCGAAAATGAGTTATTTATATTTTTGGTACATTCAAGACCTTCTTTATCATGTGGATAAGTATCTTGAATCAATTCCGTTTTTTTTTTCGAGAAAATAATGATTTGTCTTAACAGTAACTTCCAAAAGCCCATGAGAAACCAAGGCAGAACACCGTAACATCAGTTACCGCTCTTTGGCTTTGTTTTGGAACGCTCAAATTACGAGTTACGATGTTCTGCCTTTGTTTAGCCGCGCGTCAATATGAAGTTACTGTGCCGGTGTTCAATCAAATAATGCTACCTACCAGATTGTACGGTTATCTGCCTTTGTTTTAATGTCCATTAAAATTAAAATTACGGTGTAGCCTGTGTACTTTGTACAGCTGCCATCAGTCGCTCTAACTTCTGATGTCCTCAGAGCGGTCAGAACATTTAGTATGGTCTGCTCCATCGACAAACGTGCGATATCGATCGCGAAGGATTATGCAGAGTTGACAGAAAAACGTTACACATTGCCGTATCAGATGAATACAACCCAGAATTAAAGCTCGGCAAACTAGCTGGCAGAGTGCCAAAACTTCGCCTTCAGCCCCGCCCTAAACGCGGTCGAGTCAACACTGGACTAATAGGAGGTATTTTGTCATGTCAAATGTATTAATAATGCCATCAGAATGCAACCAAAGCACAGGATAGCAATAAGTAGATGGCTATAAATAATTGTAAATCATACAAAATAAATGCCATGATCACTAGATTTTATACAGGTACGTACTATAATGATTTTGTTAATGGTGATCAGCAACTAAATATTGATAATGTGGAAGTTACTGCCTTTTGCCTTGGCATGACTTCTCACTTTTTGCTGACAATACAAAGGCAGAGTACAGTAACTTTAAAATAGTGGTCAAAAGTCAAGTTTGAGCTCAAGATTTTTTTATGTATATAATTTCCATTACTAAAACATCTATTTGCCAGATTTCCAGTGTCCTACCTATAATTAATTTGGCGGGACAACTAAAAATCTTTAAAGTCATTTTTCTCAGTTCCACACTCTAGCGACTTAAGGTCTTTTGCCTTTGTAGGGCAGTATAGTAACCCATAAGATGAACTGGAAAAGGCTAAATACTGCTGAGCGGATGCTGTTCTCATTAGCAGGATTGTTGGCTCCTGCCTCTGTGCTGAAGATGCTTTGCACTTACACTGAATGTTGTCAACATCTAGCTGTCAATCATCTCAAGGCTGTCCTAGTCAGTACAGTATGAACATAATGTGTGGGTGAGCAGAAATGTGCAGTATTGTATCACCATGAAAAGGGCTTACTGTACATATACAGGTACATATTTGTGTATGGAACAGATTGAAATTACACATACCATATTTTTATTTTATTTTAGTACTGTCACAATTAAGCTTTTCAATATACACTGCCCGGGTGTTTATGTTTCTAGCTTGTTTGGCAGCAGCACTTCTAACCCTATTTGATGAAGTATGTAGCTTTTGATTTCTTAAACAACCATGTAGGAAGACACATCACGACCATATTCCAGAATGACAATGTCAAGATTCATCAGGCTCGAAGTGTGAAAGAAAGGTTGGGAGGGAGCATGAAGAATCATTTTCTGAGTCCAGACCTTAAATTCACTGAAAGTCTTTGGGATGTGCTGGAGTAGACTTTACAGAGTCCTGGACTCTTGCATTGTCAATACAAGATCTTGTACCAAAAATGTATGCACCTCTTGAAAAACATCATTTTTATTTTTTATTTCCATCAATAGATGCATAATTTTTTGGTCAAGATCTTGTATTGACAATTCTTCATGCTTCCTCCCAACCATTCTTTCACAATTTGAGTCTGTGAATCTTGACATTGTCATCCTGGAATATGTCCATAATGTGTCTTCCTACATTGTCGTTTAAGAAATAAAAAGCTAAACACTCCATCAATAAGGGTTAGAAGCTGCCAAACATATAACATCCTCGAAACAAAATAGCTAATCACTGCAATAATGATCCAATCATAGACACTTAAGATATTGCCTTAAATCCAAACAGCGATTTTTTTTCTTTGCTTGGACAGTGTATTTCAATTGCATCACTACAGTTGCATTATTACTGAACCCACCTGTGCTACTTTGTGCTTTTTTTGTGATTATGATGTACTTACTGTACAGGTACATATTTGTGTTCGGAGCAGTTTTAAATTTTAAGTATTCTCTAAAAATTAAAATGTATTTTAAATGAATATGTGCAAACGTGTATTTGACAGGTTCCTGGATGGGAAGATTCTGGACATCAATAAAGAGTTCCAGCCGTACCTGGGCGAGGGCGGGCGGATTCTGGAGATCCGCTCTCCTGACATTGTGGCGAGTGTGAAGAAGGCTGCGCAGGCGGTGGGCTACACAGAGGGGGCGCTGTTGGCGCTGGCCATAATCATCATACTGTGCTGCATCCCTGCTATTCTTATCATTATGGTGACATACAAACAGTGAGTACAATATTCTTACTTTTCGAATGTCAGTCCTCTCAATGACAATCAGCCTCATAAGTCACATATTTCAGCTTTTTAAACAGCTTATAATGATAATGATTTATTCAGTAAAATTTGATGCATGTAGGTGGCAACACACTATCCCATCAGACTGAATTTACTTACTACTTAATTTACTTGCAATAAAATGTGCAAATAATAATAAGTAGTAGTAGTAGTAGTAGTAGTAGCAGTAGCAGTAATTTTAGTATTATTAGCCAGTCAATAAATCCAAAACTTTGGTTTTACAAATACATGTAGATGCGGAAGAGAATGGAATTCGGCGTGCCGTCTGTACTGCTCTCTGTGTGCGCGTCTTGAATGTTTAAACTGACAGTGATACAATTTCAATCTATGTAATGTTAATGTTAAACTTTGCAATTAACCCAAGAATCACGTGCGTTTCAAACCGTGGTGCCTGGTCCGTACAGATCATACGTTCCTTATACTTGACATCACACATCCTGCGATGTGACTATCGATGCTAAAACTATATGTTGTGCAGCCCTAATACAAAATGGCAAACAGTTTTTACTTATTTGACATCTTATTTCGACAGTTACTTTTTGAGAAGTTTGAGAATCTGCAAATGTGAATCTCTACAGTACATCTCTATTTGTAATTTGTTACCTCTGAGGTTCAGAGAGCATTGAGGACAGGCTGAAAAAACATACACAGTAGGTGAGGTAGATGGGTATTGGATGCCAGGTATTAAAATGGCTTTTTTTCAGTAATTAACCATGCTAACAGGCTAATCTCCCAGCCAGCTCTGTGTGAAAACAGATTAATTATAAGCGTTTGTGACATATCCCAGGCATTCGATCCATCCGTCACATCTCATGAAAGCCTAGCATATGGGCCTGCTCTCCACACACTGCAGCTCCTCTGAGACGGAGAGAGAGCGTGAGTGTGGTCCTGACCTTCTGCACACACCGATGAGTCCGTCGTCAGCTATTGTGTAAATACATAACAGATGGATAATCACACAGCGAACACAAACAGCTAAGCACACACATCTACGTGTGAAGCTCGCGCACACACGCATGCATGGCTGCATTCAGATGTTTTTTACACATATTAAAGACAAGAGTTTATTTGGTGGTTAAACTCTTGTATTAAATGTGAAGTGACTTTTCTATGTAATTTAATTTGGTTGTTTACAAAAGATGCGTAATCGGAGACACAGGTGTTAGCTTGTATATCACAGCACAGCACTATCTTCTGAGTAATTGCATTGTGGTTAAATAAATAATATTGAGAGGGCCATGTTTTTGATAGCCTCCAGGAAGCCAATAGTCAGGACGAGAGAGTGTGTGTGGAAGAAATACAAAGATAGGAAGGAGAATAGAGTGCAAGGTTAATGCTGAGAGCCGTGTTGTTTCTCAACTGTGGAGATGCAGGATACAGCAGGGTTATCCTGTACTCTTATCACATTTTACAGCATGAATTATGCACACCTGCAGCTACAATCACAGCAATTTCAGTGGGCTGCATGATTCAACACTACGAGCATGTTCTGGCCTGCGAAATTAGAATGTGGACTGCCAATCAATTCAAAATATGCTAATTTAAAGAGATTACATTATTCTGGCAAAGCAGTAAAACAATAAGTAACATCAGACTTGAAATACATTATTTTTTATTATATTATATTATATTATATTATATTATATTATATTATATTATATTATATTATATTATATTATATTATATTATATTATATTATAATTTATTATATTATATTATATTATAATATATCAAAGCCATGCATCCACTGTAGGTGTTGTTGGTTTATTATGTTATATAATATAATATTAGTATCGTATCGTATTAACCCATACATTGTCCAAACTGCATGCGCTCTGTGGGTTTATTATATTAATATTATATTACATCATATTTTGTTGAATTATTCCTGTGCCAGATTATCTAATAATTCTTCTTTCCTCTTCCTCTTTCCCTGCCCTCCTGTTGCTGCATGTGGACTCTACACTCAGGTTCAAAGAGTAAGTTCAAATTCTTCTTTTTGATTAATTATTTGCCGGAGACTGTGTGCTTTTATACCCTCGTTATACGGTTCAGTCCTTTAAAAAGGGAACATATGAGTAGAGTGCATGAATTGAGATGAGGAGCAAAGGACGTACTCACTCCAGCCCTCTCTGATTCCGGCGCAATAGCAATGCCTTTGAAAATGAGCAGAAATGATTGGTTTCATGACCTCACAGAGAACAAAGTGAGCCAGGTTCAGTTCCCTCCTAATAAAACACCTCATCTCACTGTGAAAGGTGCTGAATATCCCATGATATTTTGCAATGCATGAATAAAAAGTGCTGGAATAGATCAAATGAGAGTTGCCGGATCTCCAGACCTCATATCTTCCAATAATAGAGCTGAAATGAGGCTTTTGAAAAAAGGAAACTCACTATTTGGGGGTGCTTTACAGGAGGCAGGCCGAGTGTGCCAAAACTGCCCGGATCCAGATGTCACTTCCTACTGCCAAATCAACAGGAGGTGGCGCTCCGACCAATCTCTACGAGGAACTTGGAGACGGCGGCATGTAAGTAACCTGTCCTAAATAATACCTTCAACCTTCAGAAGAGACAGCTGAGAGATGATTTACGAGATTTTACAGAAAAGGAGAAACACATTTTGTGTGAGTGTGTCTGTTGGAAACTAGAGAATAGCACAACAAATGACATTTCTGTCATACACTTCTGTTGTCATTTCAAACTTATATGACTTTCTTTGTTGGTTCACCACAGAAATATTTTTGACCAAAACAAGATCATAAAAGTAGTCCATAACAGTATAATTAGTCAAATTTGAAGGGTTTGTTCACCCAGAAATGAAAATTCTGTCATAATTACTCACCCTCATGTCATTCAAAAACTGTAAGACTTTCATTCATCTTTGGAAACACAAATGAAGATCTTTTTCGTGAAATCTGAGAGCTCTCTGTCCCTCCATTGACAGTCTACGCAACTACCACTTTCAATCCCCAGAAAGGTACTGAAGACATCATTAAAGTAATCCATGTGACTCCAATGGTTAAAGCTCAATTTTATGAAGCTTATTTTGATATATTTTTATTTTATATGCTTTGTTTGTTCAAAAAACCATAATTTACCACTTTATTTACAAAATATTACTCCATCCCGACGCATGCGTATTGTGTTGGCACGAGAGCAGACGCTGCAGGAACTGAATATTTAGTAAATAAAGTGGTAAATTATGTTTTATAATTCTGTGTTGCTTCGAAAAATTGAAGTTAAACCACTAGCTGCACTTTTGGCTTTAATATTAAGACCATCCGAGATGTGCTCACTGGACATTTAGCGTAGCAGGAGTCCAATGCCAAGCTAAAGGCTGTTGTGAGTGGAATGAAATGTTAATAGATTAAAAGATTATAGCCACAGCACAGCATCTGCGTCCCTCAGGTAAAGGCTTTTAAAGTGCTTTTGATTTAATGCAATCAAAACAAATGCAGCTGCTAACACAAATAGACAGCGGAAAAGACGAGGTTTTGTATTGAATTCATTAGAATAGATGCTGAACTGCAGTTTAATACCATCAACAGAAAGTAACAGGACATAAGGGCAGGATTTGTTTGCTTGTTTATCTGGGCAAACAGTTTGTTCTTTTGTTGGATATGAATAATAACATAGCCTGTCAGCAACCTTAGAAAATATTTTTTTCTCTCTGTGACACACACACACACACACACACACACACACACACACACACACACACACACACACACACACACACACACATTTTTCACTTTTTTTTGTCATTTATTATTTTTTTATTTTTTTGGTATTTATCATGACATTCTATCTGATACATGTCTTGATGGACATTTCAAAAAATACTGTGAACCAGTGTTATTTTAGTATCATTGAGACATTTTTTAAATGAGATTGAAATATTTTGAATTAATGTTTTATTATTATTTTTCCAGATATTTGTATTTTCTAATTTCTTTTTAATTTCAGTTAAAGTTGCAGTAATTTTACATTTTTATAAGTTATTGTATATATGTTTTTTTTATTTATATATTTATTTATTTATTTATTTTTTTATTTTTTTTTTTATTTTTTTTTATTTTTTTTATAGTTTTATTTTTGGCCATTTTAGTGCATCAAGATAATTAACTAAATGAAAATTATAAATGTTGCTAATGTAACTAGCTGAAATGAAATAAGTTTAGGTTTTTTTTTTTTATATTATTTCAGGTAATGAAACATGTTTTTATTGTTTAGTTTTAGTTTTCATTAACTATAAAATAACCTTGCTGTGAACAATGCAGCAACAACAACAATTAGACACATTATGGTAACAAGAATTTGTAGTGCAAGTACATTCTTAAATACTTGTCATTTTCTTGATTTAATGTAATTTTTTAATTGATTTTGGGGTGAAATGTGACCTGGATATATTTTCTTTACATTGCCATTTCAAATGAAATTTTAGCCCTTTAGTTTTTTGTTTTTTTGCATGTATCGTAATGCTCATTTCTTTACATGTGTAATGAATGGTTGAATGGATGAGTGGTTGCATTTCCTCTCTAATTTGCCTTTTGTGTCTCTTGGGCCCCTTTACATGGGATATTAACATGCATTCCATATTTAGAGAATATCTGGATATATCTGGATTGCATTTATTCCTTGCACCTTGCACAGTGTGAATGCTTACGTATTACATAATTACACTGTGTGTGAATAACAAAAACACATTTGCATTGGTGTAAAAAGCATGATTTTGTGCGCATTTACATCTGGCTTTTAATGTGATCAAGTTTCTGATTCAGTCATTGAAAATGCATTTTAATGCCAAATGTGAACAGGGCCTGTCTGTGTTAAATTCTTATCACTATTTTTCTTCTCATGTTTCATTCATTCTCATCTTCTCTCTGTATTTTCCAGGCTTGGACTACAGTGAGTAACATGAAATATGCTGCATTTCCCTGCAGTGTTCTTTCTTACAAATCTGCTATCTATTTTAAAATCCCTCTTGACTCAGTTTTGTGGTTTCTAGTCCCTGTGTAGCTGCTCTTGTAGTTTGCTTAACCATTTAATCTTTTATGCCTCGATTTATTTCAAATTGCATATTGAAAAGAAAATTTTGATACTATTTACATTTATTTTTTTATGTTATTAAATGTTTTTTGAATGATGTCAAAAAAAAATGCACAGATCCATGTGTGTAGCTGCATAGCAGATTAAAGCTTGAGTAGTCTAGCTAGAAAAAGCCTTCGCTTCTGGCTGTAGTGGTTCCTCGCAGCTTTCTCCACAAAGCAAAGAAATACACTTCTCGTCCTTCACTTTGAGACTCGACATTGTAACAGATCATCTTGATTGAAGTTTGAACAAAGATTATCTGAACAGATTTATGAGTGGTTTATGAGTGCTGGTATAGGATCTTTGTGCTTCATAGCTGGTAGTGCACAATTTTGATTTTGGACACACTGTGCCTGCTTGAATTCATCATATTAAGTTTGCGTTCCATACAAGGTTGCATGTAGGATATTTCTATCTCTGACCATGTCTCAGATGACGATGTATTAAGAAACAACATGGCAGTGCTAGCCTTTGTTTTGCAGGTAGCGTACAACAGGGCTAAAGGCACATCTTACAGGCCCCGATATACTCTTGGCCAAGTTCTTTTTCATTTTTCACATAGGGGTATAAAAAAAAAAGTCTAAAAATACGTGTGTATGTGCTGCTCACTTTCCTTTCAACAACAAAATGAACACACAACAAAAATGACAGCAGTGAGAAAACAGTAGTTAAGAAAACATCTGATCATGGAGATGTGGATATATTTGCACAAGCTCTGCAATTCGGCAAGCAGATTTAGAGTATTAAACATGAAAAAATAGTGTCAGTGTCTCAATTAGAATTACAACTTAAATTTCTACTATTAAGTGGCTCTCCGATGCATTCCTGTTTTTATTACAGAATGAACAGAATAGTTTTTTAAGAAAGTTCACACACAGTCCATTCTTAGATTTAGCTTGAAGTATGTCCAAAACTTAAAGGAGAACTCCGGTCAATTTTAACATTGAGCTCATTTTTTTGTACATTTGGAGTGCTGTCAGTACAGAGAACAACGACAAAAATCGGTGTTGCCTACACCGTGTTATCCTCTTTTTAAAATTTGCACCCTGTTGACTTAGATGGGGCAAGTTTTAAACCTGCTTTTAGCCTCTTAACATCCTTGATGTGTCATTACAAGTGCCCAGCCATGTGAGTGATTCCTTTAGAGTGAACCCGGGTGAATCTGACTGCAGTAGATGTGAAAGATATGAATAAAAATGATGTTAATTCAGCCAGCGCACATACCTGTATTTACATCCTGTTTTTGGTTGAAGCCCACAGTAGTCGATTGTCGAGTTCACGCGCATAGGTTTAGTACCTATGATCACGCGCCCGAACTCGACAATCGACTACTGTGGACTTCAACCAAAAACAGGATGTAAACACAGGTATGTGCGCTGGCTGAAATAACATCATTTTTATTCATATCTTGCACATCTACTGCAGTCAGATTCACCGTGTTCTGAAGGAATCACTCACATGGCTGGGCACTTGTAATGACACATCAAGGATGTTAAGAGGCTAAAAGCAGGTTTAAAACTTGCCCCATTGAAGTCAACAGGGTGCAAATTTTAAAAAGAGGATAACACGGTGTAGGCAACACCGATTTTTGTCGTTGTTCTCTGTACTGACAGCACTCCAAATTTACAAAAAAATTAGCTCAATGTTAAAATTGACCGGAGTTCTCCTTTAAGGAAAATGTGGGAAATATATGTCCTTTTTTATTGAACATTGATGGATCAGCACATTTTGTAGTGATTTTTTTTTAATAATCATATTAATTTATAAGGTGGTGAGGATATACTGTACAAGACCGTTAATAAGGCAAAATACCCCCAGTATTGATACAAATTAAGTTACAGAAGTGTGTTTTGTTATTTGATGAGTGTATACTATGTGAGAAGAGCATTCACTCAATGTTATTATCTCATTTTTGACAGAGGTGGCTTTTAGAGGCTTTTGCATCGGAGGTCTTCATATGGTGATCATCCCAACTAAATAAATAACAATGACCATTTGAACCAAACCATGCCGTGTAAATGAATGTCAGCCAGCTATTTCAGATCTCGTCAATTAAGTTTTCCCCCAAAATACTATACTTTTAGATATTATTCAGCTATTGAAAAACTGTTGATTTAATTACTTTGAAGGACACTGAAATCATTACCAATACCTTTGTCTCAAAATATATTTTGTATTTTTAAATATTCTTATGTGCTACATAAATCTATAGCATTTTAAAAAACATTACATTTACATTAACATTTTACATAAATTTATTTAGCAGACGCTTTTATCCAAAGCGACTTACAAATGAGAACAATAGAAGCAATTAAACTAACAGTAGGACAACAATATGCAAGTGCTATGACCCTTCTCAGTTTAATCTAACGCAGTACATGCATTTAAATATATATAGAAGAGAAAGTGTTAGTATTACTTATCAAGTACATTAAATATTAGATTCAACTTAGCACAGAGGATCAGGATCAGCTAAATTTCCAGGTTTATAGTGAACCGCGGATATGGTTTAGAAGAAAATGTCTTTAGCCCCATTGTACCCTATGATTATCAGCAAAAAGATCATAGCAACTCTGTTTTAAACATCTTTTCCTACAAAAGTTTGTTAAATGGGTTTAATCATCATTTCACTTTTCAAACTGAAAAGTACTCTGAAAAGTTCAGCAGCGTAATGTCTCCTGAAGTTTTAGTAAGACTATTTCTCTCAAAAGCCATAAATTGAGAGTATTTGATTCAGCTTATTCAAAGCTCAATGTAATATCGTGAGCAAATTTGTTTGGCCATGCTCTTTCAAAGTCCATTAAAGTGAAGGATTTTTATATAGTGGGTCATTAGAGTCCTATCCTCCCATGGCTGTTCTCTTCCCTCAATTCCTTCCTGTCTCTTTCCACACATTTCAATCTTCTCTCCTCTCCTTTCATTTTCTCTCGTGGCCCGCAGAAGGCGCCGAAAGTCTGTAATCGAGGAGGTGGATCGACAGAGTCTCATAAGAACCTTTGCCTCTCGTGCAATCGCAGTCTACAAACAGTGTGCCGGAAATGGAAAGTTGCTCAACAAGCTGCCCAAGTCAGAGACCACAGTCACCTTTTTCTCAGATGAGCGGCCTCTCACCACCCAAAATACGCTTTACCAGGATGGAGCGTCCAGCAGTACGGAGCCCAACTCGGAGGTGTACAGGGTTGCTGGATTTCTGGACAGTGATGCTCTGTCTCCAACAAGCCCCTGCAGCCAGATGACTTCTTGGTCCTTGCCGTCCCGTTTTCGAGGGCAAGGGCTTTATGATGCTCTGCGCCGGAAGGGTCTCTGGGACCCCTCTGAATGGGAGGAGCAAGAGCTGAAGGCGGGGCTTAAGGACAGCAGGGAAGAACTTGATGCAGATCTAGATCAGAGTGGTCGTAGCATAGAAACGAAGCTGTCTGTCAGAGAACAGGCTAGACAGTTTGAGCAGCAAGCTTTAGCCGAGCGGACGCCCAGACAGAGCCGGGACTCTTATGCATCTCTGGATCCGGACGACCCGCTACTAACCGCCATCATGCTGTCGTCCAGTCCAATTTCTGTCGGCAAAGACATCCCACCCTGCATTATCATCACCGGGGATGATGGCGAGACTCCTCCCCCACCCACGGCTCAGCGACCGACTCCACCCGTCCTGAGGAAGTTCAGCTCCAGTATCTCCAATTACATGACGGTGGAGCCTTGTGAAATCACATTGGAATTCATATCAGACTCTCCGGACAGCTCACCACCCCTTCTGCCTGTCCCACCCCGTTCTTTTCTTTCTCCTCCACCTGTGCAAGAGGATTTCACCCCACCACCAACCCCAACTCCCATTCAGTCTCCTGAACTCCCAGTTCAGTCTCCGACTCCTACACCTAAACTAAGAGGGATCCTCAAGAACACGAACCGATCCACCGGCAACCTTGATGTGAAAGATGACTGCAGTTGCGAAGGAGGAAGTAAAGACTCCACGACTGTCATGCTAAAAGAACCAGAATCTAAACAGGACCAAATATACGCCAGCCAATCAGAATCTGACTTTTCTACTCAGCTCTCAAACCAACCAATCCCAGAGGAATGAGAGACTTTGCCCACTTCAGCCCTTCATTTCTGAATGAACTCTGGAACTCTTTTCATATCTTCTTTCCTAAACCTCCTCCAACTGTTTCATCATTTACCTTTTCATGCATTATTTCGAGGGCACTTTATTTTGAGAGCACTTTATAATCTTCAACTCAAAGAAGGTCGTAAGAGTATAGTTTCAATGTGATATAAAGGTGTTTTTTTTTTTCCTCAGTGCATAACTTACATTTTGCTGTTTTTATATGTTAGAATATCAACAGTACTTCATAGAGTGGATTTCTGTCAATCAAATAGAACACAACAGAGAAAGGGAGTGACAGAATTTTTATGTAAAATTTTAATTCTTAAATGATATACATTTTTTGACAATGAAATCCTACATGTAAGCAAATAGAAATATTTTTGTAAGAACAACTATAATATAGTTTTATAAGAACAAATGTTTCACATTTATGTGTTGCTATAATCAGAGGAGAAAATGTGTGTGTTCATGCAGAACATTCTACCTCTAAGCAGTTTCTATTCATTATTATTTGTAATTTAGTGGTTTAAACTGTTCTGATGCTTTCAAATTGCATACAAGCAGTTGTTTTGTTTTGATAATATGTAAATCTATGTGCAATTAAACATACACTACCCTTCCAATTTGGGCTTTTAAAGAAATGTATACTTTTGTTTTGCAAGGATGCATTGAATTAATCAAAGACATTTATGATGTTACCAAAAAAGTTATATTTCATATAAATGCTATTCTTTTGATCTTTCTGTTACATTTTTTTTTTTTTTAAATGTATCACGTTTCCACACAAAAAAAATATGAAGAAGACCAACTGTTTTCAACTTTGGTAATAATAAGTAATGTTTCTTGAGCAGCAAATTAGCATATTAGAATGATTTCTGAAGGATCATGTGACACTGAATGGCTGCTGAAAAATCAGCTTTACCATTACAGAAATACATTACATTTTAAAATGTTAAAATAAAAAATAGAAATGTTCTTTTAATTATAATAATATTTCACAATATTACTGTATTTTTGGTGAGCATAAGGAACTTCTTTCTATCAAAAAATCTTACTGATCCCAAACTTTTGAGCAGTGATGCATATTTTACATTTATATTAAATTGTTTTTTGTTTTGTTTTTTTGTATGAAAAGTACAGCATGCATTAATTTGCACATTTTTAAGAAGAGCAAGTGAAATAATGTATTTCCAATAGAATCTATTTAATAATAATGGACTTTTTATCAGATTAATCAAACTAATATTTGAACTGACCATCACTGTTTATGAATATTTAATGTTTAACCGGTGACGTGCTTCCTCGCAGACAGATGTTAGTGAGAAAAGCTGTTATCGTGATCATGTGACCTTGAGAGGAGTGATAGAGATTGTAATCAAATTTGATGAGGATGGACCTTATAATTAAAGATCACATTTTGTTTAATCAGTTTAGTTTGATCAGAAAAAAAGAATAAGAATGAATTAAATTATATTATCTATTAGTCTGCACTGTCTAAGTGATGCCAATTGGAAAGGAAGGTCACTTCAGAGGAAGAGCAAGTTATTACCTTTAGATTAAAGATTAGGAAAATACATTTTTATGTGGAATAACGAGCACTGGTGAATCATTTGCAATAAAACCAGGAATATGCATTAAGGAAGGTTAGAAACAGATAATTCTTTATATGTCTTTCTCATTTATTCAGTGTTGGGGAAAGTTACTTTTAAAAGTAATTTGTTACAATACTATGTTACTAGCTAAAAAAGTAACTATTGCATTACTTGGTTACTTTTTATGGAAAATAATGTTACGTTACTTTTGGCTTGCTTGCTTTAAAAAAAAAAAAAAAAAAAAAAAAACTATTCACAACAAAAGTGAAATCAATAAGCCTCAGACTGAAGGAAATGCATATTCACGCCTGTACAGTAGAGAGCGCAGCTCAAACAAACCTTTCACAAACCATTCTGAATTGCAGAAGAATAGGACATGAGAAGAAAGTTCAACACTCTTACTTCAGCAATAAAAACAATGAAACACAAATGTGATGTTCATTTTAGCTTATTATGTTGACTTGGATCATCGAAGGTCAACAACAAAGACATTGTTTAATAAAGTGAGATTAAATAAAGTAAATGTGTTATTTTACATATTTAAGGTTTGTGTAATATTCTGCATTTGCAATTCACTGTTTTTATTCATTTTGAGGAATACTGAATCTGTTTTTGTGCAAGTGATGAGTAAATGCTTGCTCACATTTAGAATTATAATAACCATAATGTTACACGGCGCACACAACGTCTCTACACTTATTCAAGATTTCGCTCAACATTGGGACAGAAGAGCTGTCAGTCAATGAATGGGAAAACCAAGTAATTTGTGTTACTTATTTGAAAAAGCAACTCTGATATTTTATTGTAAATTTAAAAGCAATGCTTTACTAGTTATTTGGAAAAAAATAATCTGATTACATAACTCACATTATTTGTAATGCTTTACCCCCCAACATTGTTTATTCAGAGTCTCTCTCTCTCTCTCTCTCTCTCTCTCTCTCTCTCTCTCTCTCTCTCTCTCTCTCTCTCTCTCTCTCTCTCTCTCTCTCTCTCTCTCTCTCTCTCTCTCTCTCTCTCTCTCTCTCTCTCTCTCTCTCTCTCTCTCTCTCTCTCTCTCTCTCTCTCTCTCTCTCTCTCTTCTATCTTACTAACCCTTTTTAAAAGCTGTTAAGAGAGCCAGACCTCCTGAAGCTCTCCTGTCTCGGTTCAGTCCTGCGGATGTTTTTGCCCTTTCAGAAACTCAAGCAGTCAAAACTCACATAGAGATTAAACAATACAGCTAATCGTTGATGTGGCGCATAGCAGGGGGACGTTCACTCTGCCGTTCCCCGCTGAATTCACCCCATCAGGCGTGCAGTCAATGTCTCTCCATTCAGACCAACTGCTCCTACAATATCTCTGCACTGGTCTGCAGATGGCGTCTCCCTCATCCATATCGAACAATCTGTTTGAAATCTGTCATCACCACATAAGCAAATGCACACAGATTGAATAATGCATCATCTTCAGTTCTGAGCTCCTTTGAAATACACAAACATTGTGTTTGCTGTTGCACCAAGTAGTTAAAAAATGAATGAAATGAAATTACACTTATTCTAGCCACAACTCTTCAATAGACAACAAAGGACAGAAAATATGATCAACGGTTACATATATTGTGTTATTTATGTTATCTGACTCTGAGGCAGAAAATTTATGTGCGAGCTGAATGGATGGACAGGATGTGTGTGTGTGTGTGTGTCAGGGCTTGTTTGTAGGTCCAGAGGAACGGCTCTATATTTCACATGACCTGCTCAGCATGATGAAAGCAGACAGTGAGGTCTAGAGAAATGTAATTAATCAATCGATGAGTCTGCCGTTGACATCACTAACCCTAATTCTCTCTTTTCTCTCGTGTGTTCACGTCTTTCTCTCTTCCTCCTTTCATATTGCCTGCTCCACACAAAATAAAATGAATCTCTCTTGCTCTATTAACTCTTTCCGTGCCTGCTTTTTAAAAGAAAAGTTGCAAGCCACTGCCAGATATTGAGTTTTTTCAATATCTGAACATGCAATATCAAAAGAAACAACAGACCCTCTGCTTTTAAAAAAAAAAAAAAAAGAAAAAAAAAAGATTCAACACTTGAATGTGGGTAAGTTTCATTTAAAAAGCAACATTTTGAGCAAAAAGCTGAGAAAATTAGGTTTTTGTCAAAGAAGATTATAACATAGATGTAGTATCTATCAACACCCCAAAGCTTGCAATCCTATAGCCCGTCCTGGGTCGACATTTCATTCAGTAACGTTAGGCAGTTTTGATTTATATGCTGTTTAATGTTGATGATCACATTATTTTACATATGCATATGATTACAAATGCTATTGCTTGTTTCTGCTTCTTCTTCACGTGTGTTTTGATCAGGAGATTCAGTACTTTTTCAGAAGATGTGTAACAGCGCCCCCTACCGTATAACAGTGAAAACACGGATAGCCGGAAATTTCCGTCAGTGGTGGGGCAGCCGCAGCGTTGTCTCATAAATGACGGAAATTTCCGTCTATGGAGGGGAAAGAGTTAAAAATGAGAGTACTTCAAAAAAGTACTCTATTAATATCACTCAGATTTAGAGTTATGTATTTGAACAAAGCCCTAGTATTAAACGTTTTCTGCATAAATATAAATAATACCTCATCACGTTAACACCATGGTGACTTGCAAGTGAACCTAGATGGTTCTTTAAAGGTAGCCTAATGGTCTCCACGAGAACACAAGTTTGTTCTTTGCATTCTTAGAATTGAGAAACTGCCTTTTCTTCCTTGTGGATTTGAAAATCATGCTTTCCCCCGTTATGGTTGAATCACGGAAGCTACACCAGTTACTTTTGCCAAGAGATTTCTATTTATTATTTTAAACATGTATCAGACAGAGATACAGAGCAGAATAAGGCTACAGGTAAGGAGGTCGTCATTCCACATTTTTCTGTTCCCCATTTCTCTATTCCAGCACCCCATCATGCCAGCTGTAAATGGTTTCTCTGTGTTTCTCCTCCCTCACCCCCTCATGCCTCTATGTTTCTCTGAGGTGGTACAGTAAGATTGAGCTTATATACACCACTCTGGGACATACAACGTCCTTGAAAGGTATAGCAAAACATGTTGTTTATGTTTAAAAATGGAACGTATACCCAGAGGAGTCGCAATAGGGCAGGCAAGCCAGGCAATTGCCTGGGGCCCCACATTTTAAGGGGGCCCCCGATGCCTGATCATTCAAACAATCAGGAATGTTAATATAAAGACACAGCAACATCTCCGCATCCCCCTTAGTGGGGCCCCTCTCTCGTTACCTGGTTATGCTTTTACCGTCTCGCCTCAGCAGCCTTTTTCAAACTGGAGCAGCGTTTACTCGCGGTAATTAGCAAATGCATGATTTGATTTGTTAAACATGAAAAGGACTTATCCGTCTGGCATGGCCGCTCGCTCTAACCTTAACATAGATAAATGTTCGCTATTATTAGGCGCATATCCAAGTGTTTGTGCGAGTGTGGAGCGCGCACTGCATGACATGGAGGCGCCGACGCGATTACTTGCATTTTCCTATAAACAGTGGAAACTTAAAATATTAAATTTCTGGCCATACAGAAAAGAATAATGCATCAGTCGCAACTACTTTTATTTGTGTAAACTCACAATAACAAGAAAACTTTGTGCTTTTGTAAAATAAAATAAAACAATCAGGGCGCGCTTTCATGGACTGTGAATTGGAGTGCGTCTCAAAAATAAACAGAAACACAGCGTATAGGCTACTAGTCTCACATACATGAGAAATATATCTATATAAAGCTTGAAATGTCCACTTTTAAACAATACATTTACTATAGTTGACAATATTTCATTTGTAATAAGTATCCAGCTCTTTACATTAAACTTGAGTAAACAATTAGTTAATGAACTAATAAAACAATAAAACAAATATTAAATTAAGATGCTAACTATATATTTCTAAATAGCATTGCTTGTTCCACCACGCAAATGACTGTTTTTAAGGTGACAATCTGTTACACATTTGAAGATTTACTGTATCTTGAAAATTGTTGTATTGTATTGTATCTTCTGTTATAAAGATGAAGATTGACATTTCGTTAATTAAAAAAAATAAGCACACAATGCTTTAAAAAACTTATGTTCTGTTAGATGTTCTGTTTTAACTACTTTTTGAATTTTGTATAATAATATCTCTAAGCAATGAAGATATATTAACAAAAGAATCTTATATATTATATAAAACATATATATATATATATATATATATATAAAGGGCCTCATTGATTAATTTTGCCTGGGGCCCCCACTCAGTGTTGGTTCGCCTCTGCGTATACCTCATGCTTACACATGGTTCAATCCACTTTCCATATTAAGAAACTTCCCTTCAGTGTATATATTTTTGTGGTACATTGTATCAGTTGAAACATTCCTTTCCTTTTAAAGAACATGCCAACTGAAGTATCATCATTAGTGGAACATCTCTGCTCAGTGAACGTTGCATTGCACACATACCTCTAAGCAAAATATAGCTCATCCCAGATCTCTGCTCAGCACACATGTACAACATACTCTGACTTCACAAAATACATTATGAAATTATTATGAAAATGAATAAAGAAAAATAATACAAAAAAATAACATTAAACAGTAAATTTTTAGTCTTCATTCCTGAGGGACATCGAGAAAGACATCACGTTCCTCCCCCACACACACATCCCACATCACTCATCTGTCACTCACATTCATTATGTGGGAGAGATATGTGTTTGTTTGACAGGGATATTTCATCATTTATTCAGGTAATGCACACCCTCTTACACCACTCTTTATCCGTGGGGTGAATTTCATAAAACCTGTTAAGAACATGTCCAGTGGCTTTTTATTTTATTTATAAGATTCACCCTATAGTTTTGAGGGTGTTTCTTCAGATGTAGTTCGCGTCGATCAACACACATGCTGCTCATTTGTCACACTGTTCTAATCCCTTAGTGGGTTTCACTCTTTGGCCCTTGAGAGCCCTCAAATGTAACTTTCCTGGAAATTTTGTTTGTGTATAGGACCATTTATAGCTACTGCATATAGGTTGTGAGAGTGTGCGTGTGCGTGTGCATGTGTTGGTTTACTATTTATCAGAAAATGACGGATTTCAGAAATCAGATTAACATGTTTGTTAAGTCTTTGCTATAGGTAAAATTGCTTGTGTCAGGACTATCTGCGCCATTTCCCTGAGTGCATTTTTATCTTTCGAGTGCTTTCCCATAGTTTTCATTCTGGTCCAGCGATAAGAGAGTGTTGAAATGCTTTTTGTATGATAAAAGTGAGTCAGAATCCACAAAAACAAGACTGAAATCACTTAGCTAGTCAACAGATGTCACAATACCAGCCACATGTTATTCTTTCTAACACCTCTGTTTCTTTCAGCAGGCGTGGCATTGGCAGAGAGGTAAGTCAATCTTTTTTTCTTTTTTTTTCACTATTAATATCACTCATATTTAGAGTTAGGAATTTGAACAAAGCCGTAGCATTAAAAGTTTTCTGCATAAATATAAATAATACCTCATCACGTTAACACCATGGCGACTTGCATAGCACCTCTTATATTTTCCTTAAACCATGTAAAAATCAAGTTCTACTTATAGTTGATTTCATTTATGGGTATTTTCTTTAATAAGTCGAAGGTAAGAGTGCCTTGTTCCCTTGTCACTTCAGACCGCCAATAGTGCCTTGAGGGAGACTTTCACTAGAATCTCAATGAGATGAGGCGAGCCATTAAACTTACATTTACACCTCACTAAGAAGTGTAAATTGAAGAGTCGTGTCTAATCTTACTTCTGCCTGCACACACATTTTGCAGCAAGAAGAACATGTCACGTCAGTGTCTGAGTTAATGCATATAGACTGGCTATGCATGCTGTCAAACATGACCTTTTCTGACCTTTCAAGCACTTTAGCTCTTAAAGTTTGGTCTACTTCTTAAGATGGAACATTTTCCCTCATCTGCATCTCTGTCATTATCTTTCTCACCAGGAGCTTGTTCTTTCCCCCTCCCACTCTTTCCTGCATCTTTTTGCTGTCATGTTCTCAGTCTGATCATTCATTTTAAATGTATGCAGCAACAACATCTCTTGCTATTCTCTTTGTCTTTTATTCTGTGCTGCCTCTCATGTATTCTCTCTTAGTGTCAAATCTTTTTTCTCCCCTCACTCTCTTTGTGACTGTGCCAGCAGCAGCTGTTGAGACCCTCTCTGCTCCGGCCTGAGGTAGCATCTCTGTTTTTCTGCATGCCTTTCCTTAGTTTTCTTGACAAAAGTAACCCTTTATTTCAACGGTCCCCTTTAGACATTCTGTTGACTATAATTAACCTTGCAACTACAAGCCAACTACTCTCATTAGAGTTTTAGTAAACTATCTGCTTATTGACATTCTACACTCTAAAAAGTTTAACTATGATTTACTCATTTTTTTGGGTGAAACATTTTTACACTAAAAATTTGAGTACATTTTAAAGCTGTGAAATCAATGAAATATACTGTATGAATTGAGTAAATGTAAGTAAAAAAAAAGTACTGCATCTGGTACATTAACAAATAAAATTAAGTAGAAAAAATTTAACATAAAAAACAATATTTATGAGTAATATTAACTGTTTTTTATTTATGAGTAATATTAACTTTTTTTATTTCCTCTAAACCTTTGTAAAATAGTATTCCATACAACCACCAGTATACATGACATTGGCCTTTATTGTCGATGAGTACAGCAATGCAGCATATTTTACACTGTTTTAACATGTATACAATATTGCCTACATTTAAACTCATTTAACAAACATTTTAGAAGTAAAAATTAAACATTTAAACATTCAGGTAGCCTAATTTAAGTGTAATCAACCAGTCTGTTATCCAATTTCCACCAGATCGGCGCTGGTTTTCGTGCCGCCGTCCTGCGTTTCACTCATAGCCGAAAGATACCGCGAGCGACTGACTCCATAACCTGCCAATAAACAAACAGTGCACAGTTCTGAGGACATTTTATCATCCAAATTAATTATATTCATTTTCATTAGGAATAAATTCGTGTGTTTCATGCAAGGCGTTTCAATCGCGCGAAAAGACAGGCGCGACTCTCGTTTAGGTGTCACATTATGCCTCTGTATGTTGTTTTGCATTAACCCTTGTATGGTGTTCAGGTCTGTTGGACCCGTTTTCATTTTTTATCAAAAGAAAAATTATACAATTAATTATTTTTTCAAACTGAGACTCATTGGCCTTGGCTCTTTTTCTGTGAGGAATATATATCAGAACACATTTTCAATGAAAACACACTGTACACCCCCCCTACACATTTATATTACACACAGGATGTTCGGGTCCACTGGACCCGGGGCTAATAAAAGTGTGGAAATTGTAGGTCCTGTGTACCTTTACTCTGTCCTCCTCCTGTCAGGGCCTGCTGTTAGTGTGTGTATGTTCTTGTATATGGTTTATGAGGACACAAATGTGTATAATGACATGGGTATTACAACGTAAACATGGTTTATGACGACATCTGTGTCCTCATACTAAAACATACTAAATGGTGTTTTTTGAAATTCAAAAAATGCCAAATGTTTTCTGTGATTGGTAGGTAGGGGGGGGGGGGGTGTTTTGTGTGTGTCTGTGTGTGTGTGGTGTGTGTGTGTGTGTGTTGTGGGTGTGTGTATGTGTGTGCATGAGTGTATGTGTGCGTGCGTGTGAGAGAGAGATTGTGTGTAAGTGTGAAAGAGTGCAAGAGTGAGTTTTGTGCTTCTACTCCTGCCATTCCCACACGAGGTTGCAATTCTTAAATGTGATCTAACAAAGGTAAAGAGAAAATATTAACCACATATGCTGTTTATATTGCTTGTAATTGGGATGAAGTAAACATCTGTTGAGTATTTTAACATAACATTTTTGATTGTGTTGAATTTAAAACCCAAAAATGCAGCGGGTCCACCAGACCCACGAACACTGGCTGAGTAACAAAAATATGAACACCACACAAGGGTTAAACAAAATGATTTAAAGCACAGTAATGATTTTATAGATAAAACAAAACATACACAAACCTGAATTTCACAGAGGAAATGCACCAATTCTGCGTCGCTGAGAAGAGAGAACTGTTCTGGACTGGAGAGAGTTCAAACAGCCCGCGCTCACTCAACCGTTGAGTTGTCCTCACGTCAGAGGGTGGGGGAGGGGTGCATTGTTTTAATTGAGTAAACTTACTCAATTTCTTAAGAGTGTGTTAAATATATTAATAATATTGATTTGAATTAAGTAATATTTTTGTTTCTTGAAACAGATCAGTTTAATTCTCCATTCTCAGATATTTTGATAGAAATTTCACAAATATATTAAGTGTATTATAAATAAATAATTGGTTAGTCGAGTTAGTCAAGAGTTAGTTGACATGTAGGTAAACATCACTTATAGTCAACAAAATGTCTAAAGGGGACCATCAAAATAAAGTGTAACCTTGACGGATCTTCTTAGCGTTACTGCATATTTTAAATATCTCTCATTAAAGATCATTAGTTTATGTATGTTTATTTTGAGGTCTGTAGAGTATACATCAAGGAACAGCAACTGCATTCATCAAGCAAATTCATTGGGTCTTCAACTGCTAAATAATAACCTTTAAAAGGACAGTTCCCAAAAATTAAAATGCTGTCATTTTTTCCTCACTCATGGTCATTTCTTTGTGTGATAAACAGGCCAAAATCTAATATTCATTATTTGCTAAAAATCATAAGGGTGACTTTTATTTTGGGTGAAAATTCAAGATTCTTTCTTCTTTTGTAGATAAATGTCTAACACTTACACTACCACTAAAATAAAAATGAAGAAATTAATAGGCATACTTTTATTCGCCAAGGATATATTAAATTGATCAAAAATTACACAAAAGATTTTAATATTTTCTATTCATCCTGAAAAAAATACGGCTTCCACAAAAATATTAAGCAGAACAACTGCTTTCAGCATTTCAACACAAATGTTCTTGAGCACCAAAATGTAGAATGATTTCTAAAGGCTCATGTGACACTGAGGACTGGAGTAATGATGCTGAAATTGGTATGAGCATAAGAGACTCCTTTCAAATACATTAAAAACATAAATAAAATCCAAACATTGTAATGGTACAGTAGTGTAGCTAGATGTTCATTTGCATTCCCTGGTTAAATTAAGTTATAACTATGAGTGAATAAACACATTGTGTGCCAGAAATGTTATTGACTAGATAGTAAATTGTGCACCAAACCCAGACTAATTTTTGTAGACTGTGTGAAGATGAAGTCTGACATCTGTCTTTATGTTTGTATTTTAGGCTCTCTCCATGGAATCGGGTATCGATCCTGGGCAGGATTACTATTCTCAAGACTACTACAGCTACGATCAAGGGTGAGTTTCATATATTCAAAGCTAGGGTGTATTTGTTACAGACTAGGTTTTTATATTTCAGATGCATTTTCTTCCTCTCTTGAAGATCAAGTATGTAATTTCTGCCCCCAATACAGTAGCCCCCTTTCTCTTTGTCTGTCTCCTGTGTCCTTCGTTTTTTCATCATCTTCGATCACTTCAGTATTTATCTTCTTTCTCTATTCCAATTTTCACAATTGATGATAACAAAACACCTGAGCACAAAAAGATCCAACCAGAAAAATAGAGACAGACTCTCCATGTGATTTTAGGCTAAAAGACTAAGATGCTTGTTGTGGGTACAATACATTAACTAAGCATATTGTGTCTGCAAACAGAAGGAGACAGCAGAAGAGAGAGAAAAAGGGTGTAAACACTCTCAAATTGACACATATTGTACCATTCGGAACAGATGCTGTTGCAAATGTTCAAATGTTGAACTGCATGGTTTAAAGTCAGCCCTTCTGAGGAGATGCTGGAAGCTTTAATTAGATTAATGTACCCTTACCTCCACACTGCCGTCTTTAGCTGAGCTCAGTGGATTCATTAAGACGTGAGGCGCATGTTTTCTACTAAGACTTTCAGACCCGAGTTCAGTGTTCAAAGTGTAATTGCATCCTCTATTACGTTCGGTAGAGTAATTTGAATTTTCCAGCAAGAGGAGCAGCAGATGGTCTTAAGGCCTCTGTAGTGCTCTGAGCGTTAGCTTTGAGCACCACAGAACAGATGATTTACTTTAACATCAAGATCAAGATCTCTAATGATAGAGGACTAGGGCTATTAATTGACATTTTAAAATGAATGGCACCAGTCCATGATGTTGAATGGTCAATCCAGCATTCCAGTCATGCTAAAATGCACATTATAGAGAAAGATATAATAAAATAAAAATAAAAAACTGTTCACCTAGCTATTAATCTTAGCACTAGGTTTTCATATCAGGGACTGTATCTCATAGAAAGGGGGTTCCCAAACGTTTCCATCGCTGGTTCACTTTTGGAGCATTAGAGTAGATGAAATAGGCTTTGTCCATTAAAAACTTGAAACACGCTTGCTCCGGTCCAGATATCAACTGTGATCCATGCTGCGAGTGTTGTCAAACTAATCGCAGTGTTTAGCACATACAATGTTCTCATGCTCGTTCTGTTTGTACAAGTGAAATGCTATTTACAGACATATTTCCTTTATGAGTTGGAAGGTTTGCACGGAAATGCAAAGAACGCACTCTTACGACCATTTCTCTGAAAGATAACAGCGCTGAGTTGAACAGAAATGACAGAGATTAATGAACAGACCTGCAACAGCCTTTCGTGACATTTGAATTATCCAATGTAATGCACACAAGTTGTTTTACGAGCATGCTTTTCACTATGAAACGCAACGCATATTTATGTAATTAAATTGCAAGCAATAGTAAAGTTTTTTCAGTGCTGTTATATTATTGCAGCCCCAGACTAAACTGTTTTTGTGTGAGTGTATGTGTGTGTGTTATTCAGCGAAACGTAAATTTAGCTGCAACCAAGTGCGACCACCTTTTCCCTTTTTGCGACCCACAGTTTGAAAAACCCTTTCTTAGAAGAAGGTTGGCATTTAATGGATTTCTCAGTAACATTTTTAAAAGCAATTTTATAAAATGAGCAATGCAATGAGAATTCCCTCAAAATTGTATCTGTTTGTGCACTCTGGATGTCAAGGTTTTCTTTGTCCATATTCAAGGCCTATGAGAATGAAGGATGGCTTTGATTCCACATACATCAAGGGAGAGAGTGGGAAAGATAAGTGTTGCACTTCTGTCAGACTAAACGGCACCTGCTATCAGAAAGGCCCGTCCTGCTGAAGATCCAGGACTATTTAGCTTAGGGATATTTAATGGGGGTTTAGCCTTTAATCCCTTGATCACAGAGGCTGTTTGTCCTGTGTGGGTGGAGTGGACTGATGTTGATTGCAAGTGTAATGAGGCATCTGATTTGCCTTTTCCCATCTTGAATAAACACTTCAAACCTATTTCCAAACCTGTTGGAAATCTGATCTCCAAAGTACTCAGAATGTATATTAGCTTTGAATTAAAGGTGTTGTAAGGTTTTCTGTTTGTTTGTTTACTTATTACTTAAAATATATCACTAATTTTTTTTTTTTTAGAAAAGCTTATTTTTTGTCTTTTTGGAATTGAATTAAGAATGCTTTTTAAAAAGCAGGTCAATTCCTCAATTTGAATTGAGGTAACAAACAGGATGCAGAATTGCTATTCAAATGTTAATGTAAGGTAGTTACATTACAGTTCAATTCAATTAAACTTAATTCAATTAAACGTTAGTCAAGACAAACTTTTTCAAAATAGAAAAGCAACATTTGTCAAGACAAACTTTGAATTTTGTCTTGACGAAACCTTGTTTTTAAAGATTTTTAAAAAAGCATTGAAGTTTATACGTAATTTTGCCCAACACTTTTAGCCAGCTAGGAAACATGTTTAGGTTTGCTGACATCAGGTTGGTTGAGATGTCTTTGAAGAGTAGGGTATAGGAGAGAAGGCATGTGGTTAAAGAGATGGGCTAGTTCCATCTAGTGGAAATTAGCAAAATTGAAATCACTTTTAATATTGTTCTGCACAGCACAATAACTCGAAGTTCACATGTTGTAATATTTCCATTCCTACATCCAGATATGATCCCTATCCGCCCTACGGCAGCCGCAGGAGGCTGATCACACCCATGTATGATGAGTATGGAGAGGCCATCGTGGAGGACGAAGGATATTACTATGGTGGACCAGAGGTAATCTTACACATTCATTCACAGACAACTTAGGATATGGTGCAGTTATGTTTTCTTTTGTTTTATTACTCATAATCTTGTCATCACCAATAGAAAATCATTTTCATGTCATGCATTTTTTAAACCGGGTTTCATGTAAACTGTGATTAATGAGATTGTTTTAAAAGAATTGCTGTCACAACAGGGTCGGGGAAGAGGGAGAGGTGGGCGAGGGAGAGGTCGCGGGCGTGGAAAGCGTGTGGGATTCCAGGATTTCCCACCAGAGGATGAGATTGAACAGGAAGAGTCTGAGGTTCCTGCTGAGGAGCCAGCAGAGTCTGAACCTGAACAATCCAAAGCTGCAAAAAGGCTGAAGTCTGTCATGAAGCTCAGCAAGTTCCTCGCTGCTGGGAAGAAAACTGAACCTACCTCCCCATGGAAGAAGGCCAGGATCTTCCCAATGATGTTTGGGAAAGGGAAGAAAGACAAAGATTACGCCAAGCTGACATCTGCACGTCGTATTGATAGTCAAGAGAGCCTGACGGGTGGGCAGAGCACCACTTCCATTGATGGCACGTCCACTGCCAGGAGTCGGCTTGGGAAAGTCCTGAAACGCATTAATCTGGCAAACAAGCTGCAAATTAGAAGGAAATCACAGAGCAGCATCAGTAGAAGCTCTGTGAGTGAGAAAGACGAGTCTGCAACCGAGTCAGAGAGAGAAGAGAAGAAATCTAAAGTGTCCATCAGTGTCAGTGAGCCTGAGGCCAGCGGGAGTGGATCAGAGGCAGAGAGCCGAAAGAAAGGCTCAGACGAGGAGGAATCGTCCGATAGGAGCAGTGTAGGAGGCTCCACTGATGACAAAGATTATCTGAAAGTGGATCTGGACCGAGATGATGCCAATGAGAGCACAGTTGATTCTGAATCAGAGCCAGAAGAACCCGGTGATTCTGATGAGGAGAGTAAATCAAAATCTGGGACTGAAAAGTCAGGAACCGAAAAGGATTCCGAGGCAGAGTCAGCATCTGAGAAAGAATCTGAAACCGAGAAAGGGTCGGGTTCAGAGGAGGAATCCGGCTCGGAGGAAGAGTCAGGGTCTGGAAAGACCTCAGGAACAGAAAAAGAGTCTGGATCTGGGACTGAAAAATCAGGAACCGAGGAAGAGTCCAGCGCTGAGAAGAGTTCTGCCACAGAAAAGGAGTCTGAGGAAGAATCTGAAGAAGAGTCTAAAGGAACAGAAGAGTCAGGATCGGGAACGGAGCCGTCTTCTGCTCGCTCATCAATGAAATCATCCCGTACTGAGGGTTCCTCGGCACGTTCGAGTGCAGGAACTCGGAGCAGCAGAAGTGGAAGTGTTTCTGGTAGTGCAAGTGGTACTCTGAGTGGCAGTGGATCAGGTGGCAGCTCTAAGGGGTCTTCAGTAAGGTCATCACAAGCATCAGTGTCTGGTGAGGAGAGCAGTGGTGAGATGGGGTCAGCGAGTGGCTCTGAAGAGGCTGAAGAGACAGAAATGAGCGGATCTGCTCCATCAGATGCCACTGGATCAGATGCTGTTTCTGTGTCCGACAGTGAGAGAAGCTCTACGAGCTCCAGATCAGCAGCAGGAAGCCGACGCTCTCGCAAGAGCATAATTACCCGATCATCCCAGGACACCATTGATGAGGAGAGTGAGGAGGAGGAAGAGGCTTCTGAAGAAGAAGAGGAGGATGGAACCGCAGATGAGAGCAGAGAGTCTGCCAGTGAGATGAGTGAAGGATCAATGTCACGGAGGTCAAGTGTGATCTCAGCGGCAGGAAGTGGAGGCACACCGTACGCCACAGAGAACAGCGTGATGGAGAGTTCAGATGAAGCATTTGGAGGCCTCTCACCCATCACAGAGGTGGATGAGGATGCCATAACTTCAGGCAGTGGCTCAGCATCTGAGAGTGGCTCTATGATTCGCTCAAAGCAATCAGGAACCGAAGGAACCACGGAAGTAACAGATGCAGAATCCGAATCAGGAGATTCCACAGCTTTCTAAAAAAGGGGCCAAGTAAGACTTAACTGACTTCTGTCATGGAGTGAAGAGATTCCAACTTTTCTCACAGTCTTTTCTCTTATTCTGGTGTGTTTTGGAACCATTCCGACTGCATGGAAGTGCTGAAAATGGCATGCCGTTCATGTTTCTGGTGTGCTTCTGAAATTCCTTCTCTTGAGTGAACTTACATTTACCATCACTGCTAAACTGTGTTTTCAGAACATTTATTTTAATCATCTCATGTTTCCTTTCCCAAAAACCTTATCCCTTTGAGTGCTTTGATATGATATTGATACCATATGTGGAGCAGTCAGTTTGCTTCTCTATTCGGGGGGAACACAAGAATCAGTTTGGTTACGATTGCAATTTTTCACCATTAGTCTCTAGGGGGGGTTCTCTTTGATAGTTGGTTTATGTTTGTAATTCTTCTCTCTAATCTACAGGCTGGCAAAAAAAAGAGGGTCAAACTGGTGTTTGACAGAGAGCACGACACAACTTCAACAGGAGAGGACAGTGGGCCGGATGTCACACGCAATCGCATACCCAACGTCAGCAGCCACAGTAACATCAACGGATCAGTATACCTTGCCCAAAACGGTACCATCATCCGAACACGGAGGCCCCCTTACCCCAACAACTTAAAACTGGGCTCACCAACACGATTAGGCAAACAATTTAAAAAACTAGATAAGCTAGGTGTCACACACGAAGAGCATTTACCTTTAAATGGAACGGAAGACAATGGGTCTATTATCGGCACAACCACTGACCATTCCTATGTTACTGATCACAACCTCAACTCCAAAGAGTGTAGTATAATGGGCCTTAACAGCACAGGGCCCAAATCCAACATCGATAAAGCCCGTTTGGAGCAGGATAGGGGGAACTGTGAGCAGGAGTCCTCAGTGGACAACAGGGAAATTAAAGATTCGGTAGAATCTCCATGTGAGCAAACACTGTCTGATGAAGAGGAACTCTGGATGGGTCCCTGGAACAACTTACACATACCAATGACAAAACTCTGATTTTTAGTTTTGCTAATGCTGGTGGTACTGTTTCTATTTAGTTTCCTTTCTAGTCTTTTCTATGTTTTATTTGGGTTCTTTGAAATATTTTGTTGTACACACACCAGACACCGACTAAGAAATGTGAGAAATCCTCTTATAAGGAATTGTTTTTTCTTGCAGTTGACTATATTTCACTTCTTATTGTAGTTTCAGATCAATTGTTGTGGAAGACAGGGCTATTAATTCAGTACAAATTCCTTTGCCTCAAGTCAACTGTTTCCAAAATGTATAACTGTATAATTGAAATGATTAGATATTATCAGATATGATTTTACAAAGACAATACAAAGAAAATGTAGCCGATTTAAACAATTTAGAACGCGTGTCAATTACAGCTTTGATTGAAGAGTATTTTTTATTAATGAGTCACGCAACGGTTGCTTGAAAATTCCCTAAAAATCAGTAAAACCAGTGATGGCTGCTGTACATTCAATTATCCCTCATGTTTTTTAATGGATGTATTTTTTACATTGAGAATATATATGGTTGTAATGGCCCTAATATTTTGAAAAAAAATATTTACATAGATCTATAAATGTATACTTAAGTATAATACAGTATATGTATTTTGATAACTTTAACTGTTTGTTTTTTCATTCTTCTTTTCATCAAAAAGAAAAGATTTTTTCTTCACTTTTGAGTTTTGTTTTTTTATACTGGTCAGATTGTTTGAAGCTTTGATTTATTATTATCATGAATAAAATTTGTGAACAATCCAAGTAAATGTCTCTAAAATGAGTGTTGTGTTAACCTCCTGTGCTTTACTGGTCAGTATATATAACAGAGCTTTTTCATATGAGAAATAGGTACACAGAGGCTTACTCACTGAGCATCAGTATTTATCCCAACAATCTTTCATCTGTCCATCAAAGGCTGACCGCTCTGTCAGATATGAATATTTGTCCATCCACATTATTACAGCTGCCTGGGGAAAAAGAAGAAAGTGTCTCTGAAAATTGAGAGTTCTAGAATGTTCCTTGATGCTTATGACGTGATGTGAAGATATCTTTACTACAGTAATAATAACAATTAACTGGACTCATAACTATACAATGGTCATTTCTTGTCTTCTAATTTGCCTGGACACACAATGTTCCAAGAGTGCTTTTATTTAGATTAAAACTTTCTTTTCATTCTTAAAATGCTGTTACTTTCTGACTGCATAGTACCGGAAACATCTGTTTGTGATTACTAAGGTTAAACTTCTATATTTGACTTCTTGTTTACCTGCAATCAAGTAAAATAATAATAATAATAATCATCTTAAATGATTACAGCCTGATTGTCTGGTTACAGCTTTTCCAATTTACCTGCCATGTGTCTGCATTTTCCACTATACTTGATTCTTGATTATTTGCATAATGTTGTGTTTATGCATTGTATGTGTTTGAGTAACATCATGCACATACATATGTGAAGTGATTGACTGTTAACTGCACAGTTCTACGTTCACCAGCAGAGGGAGACACACTATTTACCCATCCACTCTTCTCAGAGCTGTGATGGACATTACTTTGCTAATCAACGCAAATCGCACAGACAAGGAAAGGACATAAGTTTAAACAAATGTTTGCTTTCTGAATTGAAATCATACTCTGATTACCTTGATGAACTTCATGTTTCTGAGTAGATTCTTAAGGGTGAACTTAGATTTATTTATTGATTTATTTAGCATGTTAAAAATCTTAATTCTATCCCAATAAATTGTGCAGTCTCAACTTTGCATGTCAACATCCTAAAAATGGGATTCTGTTGGCTGTGTTCAGGCTTACTTCTTATTGAATACTCTGAATAAACTGTATACTGATTGCTGTGTTTTTTTTTTTTTTTTTTATAGTATGTGAACCAGTAGGCATTATACAAATGTTTGATAAAATAATAGCTATGTTGTTGTCACACAAATTAAAAAATATGGCGATTTTTTATTCTCCATTCCGTTTTGGGGAAAATGCTTTAAAAACAACTTTAGGCAGTCTGATCAAATACCAAGTCAAAATGAAGATGTTATAAATCTCATCTGTTCATCACATTGGAAAAGGAAGGTCATGACTGCAACATTTATCCAATTTTTATGTGTTGCATGTTGAGATATATAAGTGTTATGGTATTCAAAGTCATATATCCTGTTCTCCTTTAAACAATTGGGTATTTTAAATGTGTCTTCAGTGTTGCTGAATAATTATAGTCACGCATAGTGGAATACGAAGGCCCACCTGTCCCCTTATTTTCGTTCCTGCACATGTGCTGCAGTGAGCTGTGTTTGACTCAAATGGGCTCTGACTGTGAGCTGCCTCCTCTCCTCTGGCTCTGGCTGCTGTTGATGCTTTAGCGTGTGTGTGGGCAGATGCAAGTTGTAAGCATGCATGAGGAGGGAGAGTGTGTGCACATTTGTGACCGGATTGTGTTTGTCACGCAGGAAGGTTCAACATCACATAGAAAAAGAGGCAGAAGATCACCTCCTAGTGTTAGCACAGATTTATATGTTTGGAATAGGATACTAGAATACTACCTCTGGAGAGTGTATACTGTGCATACAGTAGTATGCAAGATTTCTGTAATACCTAGATGATATAGACCAACTACATTTCACAAAATGTGCAGCCTATTCTAATCCTACGCTTTACTATTTCTGCAGTACTAGGTATGCTGTGCACAATATTCATATTTTTTTTGTGTATGGGTTCTCCGGATGATGAAGTAGCCTACTACATTTGATAATGTGAAACTCCATGGACTGTATCTCACAATCCGGTGCACTCGAAACTTGACTTTCCATTTCCAGTGTGATGAATTAGACTAAACGTTAGTAATTTCTATTCAATATTTTATGTAGCTGACATACAGCATTGTTTTACACAAAATTGAATGCAATGATGCAAAACATAAATAATAACTGATTCTATATCCTACAATGCAATGTGCCTGACACATTCAACTTCCATTCCATGGCGAATGAGCCATAATTTTGTCTCTGCACGGACAACAGTGCATGTGCAATTGGTTTGTGCACTCAAAGACAACAGGTCCACTAGGTAGTGTGCATGAGTTCATTTCAGTTCAAGTCTGCAAGACTATCCCCAGGTTTCACAGACAAGGTTTAAGCCTAGTCCCAGACTAAAATGCATGTTTGAACTGTATTAACTGAAAGCAACTTGCACATCTTAAAATATGTGAGTACCATTGTTTTGTCTCAAGACGTTTTTTTTTTCTTCTTCTTCTTCTTCTCTTTTTTAAGGCATGTTTATTAAAGCTACTTAAATGTCATTTGAACTAAGGCCTAATCCTGGCTTAATCTAAGCCGTGTCTTTGAAACCGGGCCCAAGTATGCTGTTGGGACAAAGCTTTTCTTGACTAATTATTTTACTACTTTGGATGTCAAAAATCGTTTTTGCACAAAAAATTCAGATAGAAATGCAAAATTACTTGGTAACCCTGATTTAAACAAGCCATTTTAGTGTGTAAAACAAAACCAAACAGATTGTGCAGTGATTCAAACAGCAAATCTAGTAGGCCTATGCTACATTTGTTTATTTGGAATTCACTAAGTAGCCTTGTTCAATATTTCTAGAATATTCTAGAAAAGGCTGCTGTTTTACTCAAATGTATACTGTTTAACGTTTTTGTTCAAAATTTAAATAATGAGTCATCAATCATTCTTCCAAAACGTGTTTTGCCTTACCCGGATTCACTGTGGTAAGCCTATTTTCGCGGGAAATTGCGTGCACGTGTGTCTCGTCATATCCGTAAAGAGATCCGGCTACTCTGTGTGGTTGGGGATGGAAATATTGTAGTTTAGTTGTCAACGAGCGAGAAAGGTTGACAAGGAGCAGCTTATCTCGAATCTCCGGGAAATCACTCAGGAGGAGAGTCTGTTGGCAAAAAAAGAAGGCGACAGAGCTCGTAATAAAACCAGAAACAACGTTGGCTTGGCTTTTTGGAGATGGCGAGAACTGAGGGATTTGAAATGTTGTAAAGCGACGTGGAGATGGTGTTTTTATTGCTCAACAGGTGAGTAAGATATTTTATTGAATAGATAAATCGCCAGCTCTCTAACAGTTTATTGTAAAACATTATTTATGTTGAGTCTTTCGTTGTGGTTGTATTGCGGTGCTGGAATTTATTTTCGATGAAGTATACCGTCTCTATTAATGAGTAAAGCTACAGTCTGCTAGTCAGCTAGAGCTCATTTTCATCTAAACTGGTTATTAGTGAATGTTTTATGAGCAGTGGGATTCATCCGCACAGTCACGCAGAGCCGAAGCACAGCCAAAACAATGTTCTTCCGCAAAATGCGTTTCGGGCAAAGGTGACAGTTGACCTTTAATACTTTAATGGTCAAAATAATTTATACATTTACATTATGTTGCATAACTTAAGTAGTCCGTTCCCATCATTGTCTCTCCCCCCAGTATACCTTGATGTCTAGATCAAAACATTCCAATAAAACATATTTTCTGTGTGACTAACACACAGAGCCGCTCGCAGGCTCATGTGATAATAGGGCTTCCAGGAAGCGCGTGTGTTTTCAGCCAGCGCTATGTGTGAGGTTTGCGATCAGGTGCTGTAGGTCAAGTCTGAAGAGGCTGTTACAGTATCTCTCTCCTCTCAGATGAACCTCTATTGCATGTTTCAGAGCTGCTATTACAGCTCTGGCTTATGATTCTAATTACCCAGATTATATAATTAGCTAGTCAATGTCTGCATCCTGCAGGGGTGAAGTGCGCACGCAGGTGTATATGAAAGAGCTTGAGGTTGCTTGCGCTTGAGGAGGAATGATCATCTTTTAGTAAGGCCTGTGACAGACAGACAGGCTGAATTGCTGCTTGTGAGGTGGTTGAGGGGTAATTGTGTGGTTTCGATGCTGCAAACTAATTTTCACAAGAGAAAACCACACTGCTGAAAAGAAGCGACTGTTGGAGCGTCAGACAGAAAAGCTGTAGCCCCGGGACAGACAGGAGCTGTCAGCATGATTCTCCTGTGTCCTGCTTTTATTCATGTGTCAAGCAGTTTTTCTCTCTTCGGATGGTCTACAGACTTTTGTGATAGATTTAGTATTTTTTTGTTGTTTCTTTTGTTTTTTAAGATAATTTGCTAAAAAATATATGAGCAAAATGGGGACAGTAAGCTTTTTCTCACAATTCTGACTTTTTTTTTTTCTTCAATTTTATCTCACAAATTAGACTTTTCCTTAATTGCCTGGTTTATATCTCAAATTTCTCACTTTTTTAGTTATAAACTAGCAGCTACAAGGGGGGGAAAAAATCTTTGTGAGATAAAATGATATCGTGCTTACAATTTCATCTCATTTCATTTCATTTGTCATCTTTTATTCACCCTCATGTTGTTCCAAACCTGTTTGCGTTTCTTTCTTCTGCTGAACACAAAAGAAGATATTTTAAAGAAGGTCGGGAACCAGACAGTTGATGGACCCCATTGACTTCCATTGTGTGTGTTTTCCTACTGAAGTCAATTGCTGCCGTCAACTGTCTGGTTATCAACATTCTTTAAAATATCTTCTTTTGTGTTCAGCAGAAGAAAGAAACTCTTACAGGTTTGGAACAACATGAGGGATGAGTAAATAATGACTATTTTCTTTTTTTGGGTGAACCATCCTTTAAGCTGACCAGATTTCTGCAACGGAAACGGGGACATTTACTAGTTCAGTGGTCAAAATCGAATTTTAATCTTACATGTTATGTACATTTTTGTACGTTTTTTTGTTTAATTGTTGTAGGTTCCATATTCAACGAGTTTGTTCTTTTCTACAGATAACATTTTCTCACAAATGACGAATTCATTTTCACAATCTTTGAGTATATAGTAGGCCTATAATTAAAAAAAAATTCAATTCAAATGTTAATTTTATGTTTGTGGTTTTAGAAATGCATCTTTATTATCTCTAATTATTATTATTATTTTAGGCTCATCTTGAGAACAAAGTATGTGCTTTCTGCACATGCACTTGTTGCAAGTGTTGTTGGTTTCATACCTTGATGTGCTTTTACCCACAAACCTTCGGGAATGTGTTGTGTGCAAAACACTCCCACACCCTGCAGGCCCTGTTAGGCTATAGTGCAGTACATACTAACTACTTTGATTTGACATGAATAGTAATGTGACTACCTTAAAACCAATAAAGGTGTGTCTCATTTAATAATTGATTGGTAATACTAAATCACAACTGCCAAGTGCATAGACTTTCTAGCACATTTGACACATACAAATACATAGGCTAAAGTGATGAGGTGTGTGTGGGTGGGTGTATATATACATATTTTATTGTATATATTTAGTTGATTATTTCACTGTATTGTTTTAGTTTGTCACCAGTTGCAGTTCAGGCTGTTCTAACTTGCCGTAAATGTATTCCTCTGTTAAACGAGTGCGTGTTGCGTGTGAGTGAAGCGGTTGCAATGAGCGTGTGTCCTATAGTAAAGCAGACAATGAATCACTTTTGGTAGTTAGGACACGGTGTGAACAGCTGTTGCGACGCGAGCAACAACGGCCGCATTCTGAGAGCCCAGTTTGCCTACTTTTCAACATCAAGCAATATTCTAATAATTTCTATAATTATAACACTTTATATAGGGCCATTTTGCATAAAGAGTAGCCTATCACGTTTTTGCTGACTATACTTATTTAAAATGGTATACTGTAGGCTACATATGAAATTAAACACGTTTTCATTATGGTATTATTACTTTTACTTTAGTAAAAATATTTGAGTTCTTCCTCCACTGGTAGAGGAATTAAGACTAATAATAGGGTTTTGCTAGTGACACTTTTGATATATTTATTGATAGTTATTTTTTATATAACGTGACTAAATTAAAAGACAAAGTCATTGAAGATTATGCAACAGTATTTAGAATATAATATAGAATAGAACATGCAATGCTAACTAGTCATATCTTTGTCACACAAGTATTTCTATCACCACATTTGAGTGATCATTGCAAAACGTGTGTGTGTGTGTAGATGTATATTCTGTTTATGTATTCTGTGTATTCTATACACAAATGGGAAAGTGTGTCCAAACTTTTGACTGGTACTGTACTATAATATACACATAAATAATATTGTCCGATATATTGATATCTGGCTTTTTTTACTCCCTAATATCGGTATCGGCCCCCAAAAATCCATATCGGTTGGGCTCTAGTATCACAGTACTTTGAATTCAGCCAATGACTATTTCCAAACTGGTTTCCCCAAACACTCCCGTCTGCCTTTAGTCACTCAAACAGGTAATTCTGCCTCAAGCTCACGCCATTGGTTGAGGCAGCTGTTGATTAAATAGTCCAGTCATTTGATTGGCCCGAGCGGCTGCTATTCGTACATTACCAAACTGGAACATCACTGTTTTTATCACCCCACTTTTCTGTGTTGTTCACTCACTGCATAAACACACAACACTTGTTCCTGTTTTGGGCTCTGGTTTGAAATAATTAATTGGCAGAGCAAATATTAAACAATATCTGCTCATCTGAAATGATATATTGTTTACACATACCGTTTATATTAACATATTCAATTACAATGGTATAGCAGCCCATATTATCGTGTCTGAAAGGTAGGCATAATATTGCTGGCATATTTAATATTTCCATATGCATATAGCTAGTCCAGTGTGTACTTCAAAAATACCATGCTATTATACATTTATATCAATATCAAACCATGATATTGTCCATATGAAAAGAACATTGTGAACTTTTGTGTTAGTGTTACAGCTGTCATTTATTTGCTATGGAATGACATGGGTAACCGGCAAATAATTTACACTTTATTCCCCCAAACTTACTGAATGTGTGTAGCCTATATTTTCTGAAGCCAATGACAATATTTTTTTATTTTGAAATATAAACCTTTTTTTGCAGTTCACTTGAATAGTTCTGTGCTGCGACCGATTTTTACGAGTATTTCATGCAGAATGAGCATGTGACACTAATTTGAAATAGTTCTAAATTAGATGTCACTGCCATCATTTACAGATCATTTGTAGGCCTACTTTCCATTCATTCTAATTTGCGGTATATTGAACATTCTCTTAACACCGTTTCTCTCGTCTGGTGTCATTTGCAGAAAGAGTTTGTGGCTGCTCTGTTTGTTAAGAAGGACATTATCTGAAAATGAGTTTAATGCCACACATGACTGATCTACTGCCCCCTGCTGACCAGCCACTGCCCCAACCAACCATAAACACTGCTCTCAGTCCCCAGCTCTAAACGTTTTCCTTTTGTCTCTAATCTTAGACCCATCAATCATTGCAGACATGGTTTTCAGCAGGAGAAAGCGTGTGTAACTGCTCGATGTCTGGCCGTTCAGTAGCAGTCTAAGACAGTAATTTCTGAAGACTTCATGTGTTTGTTTTGACATTTGTGTACCTCTAATGTCCTCTGGGTTTATTTTTGGGCACCATTTGATGTTTTTATTTTTCAAGGCAATTTCAAAAAACCATTTTTGGCAGCCTTAAGTATATATTGTTGGTTTTGGGCACTTATAATTTCTGTCTTGTACATGGTTATTTTTGAGATGTACTAGTGCCCAAATTACATTTAAACTGACAGACAATCTCACTCGCAGAAAGACACGCAATAATGTGCAGGAGCTATTCGTGGTTGCATCCCACCCGAAATGTTTTATTATTTCTGAAATGCTGGGTGTGTTGAAAAATAGATAGTTCACAGTCTAGCACTTTTAATGAGTATGTGCTGCGCTCTCGGGTTTCTGTCGTGTGTATTTGTGTACGAACGGCTCTCAGCTATACCGCAAAACTATGAGACGACACTGTCTGTCCCGCTTTGATGCTTTCATGCTGCATTTGACTGCTCTTCCAGGCTGCTATGACCTGGATTGAAATAATGATGCAGACACTTGTTCAGTGTCCCCCCCCCCCCCCGCCAATGTCTCGCCAATGTCCTGCAGAGTTTAGCTCCAACCAGCTCCAACACACCTGTTTGAAAGTTTCTAGTATGCCTAGTGAGACCTTGATTAGCTGGTTCAGGTGTGTTTAATTGGGGTTGGAGCTAAACTCTGCAGGACAGCGGCCCTCCAGGACCGAGATTGGTGAACCCTGATTTACACAGTGGCAACAGGAAAATAATAAAGCGCTAAAAGCTAGTCATTGTTCAGTGAGGGATTGTAAGTTACTGTAGCTTTCATGAGTGTCAACTTGGTTAATTTGATTATATACTTAAAAAAAAAAAATATATATATATATATATATATATATATATATATATATATATATATATATATATATATATATATATATATATATATATATATATATATACACATATACATGCTCTTTTCATTGTATTATAATTTAATTATTTAGAATTTATTATTTATTTCCCAGCAGCAACAGGATGGCAAAGCACTGAGTTAAATTTAAAACACTACTATATATTTGTCTTTTTGCATGTGAGTGTACAGGAGTTTGTCATAGCATTCACACATACATGTATGTGCACAAAAACGTTTGTTTCTCAAAACACAGAATTTTGATTTCTAAGTGATCAAATTGGGTATGCTATACTTACACTATACACAGAAAGGCAAGGGGGTAAAAATAAATAATTTCTTTCTCAAAACACTGAATTTTGATTTCTATGTGATCAAATTTGGTATATTTACAATCAATCAGTTTGATATAATCAATTATATTGACTCTCAGCTGATCTACATCTACATATAGGAATATGACGCCTATCACTGTGTTCATATAAGCTCCTTCAGTATTATCAACCTCTATCGTGTTTCTCGGGAGCTAATTACCCTCCTCCATCCCCAGCTCCTCCTCTCTGCCAGTCAGGATTTGGCATTCTGATTGCCCTCTGAATCAGACTAAATTCTCGAAATATGTTGTACATTAAAATATTGAGTACTGAAATCTGCAATACATTCATATTGGTTCTGTTCTGTTTACCCTGAGGGGATTATTGCTGCTCTCCCTGCTCTTGTTCATGCTAGGCTGCATGGATGTTCTCGTCCAGAACAGAACCATACCGCCAATCCAAACTGTATGCTAATTGTCAATCTTCTTTGACGACAGTGGTCCTGACAGAGCTATAAACAGAAATGCAAGGGGGTAAAAATAAATTACGTCTTTCTCAAAATTGAATTTTGATTTCTAAGTGAATGTGTACGTCCCCCCACACCCCACACATGATCATTGGGTGTTTGGTAATGAGTGTGGCATTTAAATGCCAGTGTTTCTCAAATGAGACACAAGACCTTTTAGGCTTGAGTGATGTGTCTAATGTAGGGAACTGTGTTTAGCATTCTGCAAAAAGTTTATTTTACAATTGCAAACTGAGTGCAAAGCAGATAATGTGCTTGCAGTTTTGCAGACTTGGTCTGAAGATTCGGGACATGAGTGAATGGTTTCACTGAGTGGGCCTTAAGTACCACTTTTAGTGTGTAAGCAATTCTAAAAAAAACTGTAAGAACTACTACATGTAGGCTATATTATGGGGACATGAAAATGGACTGCATAACAAGAGGGGCCGACTGATTTTGGGTCCTGGGTGCCCCAGTGCTTAATGTCAGCATTGCATGTGTGTGTCTGGACGGAGTGTGGCAGCGGCTGGCGTCTGTGGCACAGTCCACGATGGTGTGTGTGCAAGTGCTATTTCAGGTCGGTGTGTGTCTGTCTCTCATAAAGCCAGACGGGTTCTGTTGCTGCTCACTTTACACTCTGTGTGTGAGTTTGCACATTGACTCGACTGCTCTGATGTGGTTTGATGCCTGTGTGGTCCCGAGAGGAGAGAAAGGAGAGCGAGCGGGAGGGAGGGTCACACTCAGCACTTATAGTATTACACATTATTAAAAGACAGTCAAACTCAGAGGAGAGTTTAAAGAAAGAGCGTCTGACTTTGACGCTACTGTTCTCTCAATCTACTGTTATTCCGGTAGAAAAATGAGGGAATGATTTCCAGACTCACATTTTCCAAACAGCTATTTCAGCAGATGCCAAGTGCTAGAGAAAGACCAGAGATGGAGTTGTAGAGAAGAAAGAGGCAGGGAAACCACAGATCAGCACAAACGCACGCCTCGAGTCTCTTTTGCTTTGCTTCTCTGCCGAAGGTTGGAGGTATAGTTCAACCTTCCGAAAAATGACTACTTTTGTCTTTTAATCACCCATGTGTCATTTCAAGCCGTATTGCTTTATTTCTTCCTTTGAAAGAACACAAAAGGAGATCACTTGTATGCACGTCTTCTGATTGATTGCTTTGTCTTAGCTTTTACTTGTTGTGTTCAGGAGCCCGTCCGTTTTCTATAACGTCTTTCAAAACACATTTTGCCTAAATAGTCCAAACTGGTTCCAAGCCATTTTTTGCTACAAACAGTTAGGCCTAAAACTTCAAGAAATGTCATAATTTAATGTATTTACAAAAAATCATATGGCTGTAATGACCTCATTATCCAGGAAGTGACATCTTTTGTGGAGGGAGAAATCCAATAAAAGTTGTCTAAAGTCTTCTGAGGCCACACAGTATTGTTTTTGTTTTATTTATTAAAAATCTGTATAGCTCTCAAATTTCATTCAAACATGGCTCTTGCTCGTCTTGTGACTGCACATTGTGAATGCACATACACTCACCAGCCATATTATTAGCTACTCCTTGCTAGTACTGGGTTGGACCTCCTTTTACCTTTAGAACTGCCTTAATTCTTTGTGGCATAGATTCAACAAGGTACTTGAAACATTCCTCTGAGATTTTGGTCCATATTGATGATAGCATCATGCAGTTGCTGCAGAATTGTGGGCTGCACATCCATGATGTGAATCTTTCATTCCACCACATCCCAATGGTGCTCTATTGGACTGAGATCTGGAGACTGTGGAGGCCATTTGAGTATAGTGAACTCATTGGCAAACCAGCTGAGATAATTTGAGTTTTGTGACATGCCGTGTTATCCTGTTGGAAGTAGCCATCAGAAGGTGTGGTCATAAAGGGATGGACATCATGCTCAGCAACAATACTCAAGTTGGCTGTGGCGTTTAAACAATGCTCAATCAGTACTAAGAGGCCCAAAGTGTGCCAAGAAAATATATAACACACATTACACCACTAGCAGCCTGAACCATTGATATAAGGCAGGATGGAACCATGCTTTCATGTTGTTTATGCTAAATTATTATCCTACGATCTGAATGTCGCAGCGGAAATCGAGACTCATAAGACCAGGAAACTTTTTTCCGATCTTCTATTGTCCGGTTTTTGCGAGCCTGTGCGAATTGTAGCTTTTCCTTAGCTGACAGGAGTGTGTTCTTCTGCTGCTGTGGTCCTTCTGCTTCAAGGTTTGACATGTTGTGCGTTCAGATATGCTCTTCTGCAGACCTTGTTTGCAACGAGTGGTTATTTGAGTTACTGTTGACTTTCTATCAAATCAAACAGGTTTGGTCATTCTCCTCTGACTTCTGGATATTTTCTCTTTTTCTGATCATTCTCTGTAAACCCTAGAGATGGTTGTGTGTGGAAATCCCAGTAGATCAGCAGTTTCTGAAATACTCTGACCAGTCCGTTTAGCACCAATAACCACGCCATGTTCAAAGTCACTTAAATCACCTTTCTTCCCTATTATGATCCTCAGTTTGGACTTCAGCAGATCATCTTGACTTACACTTCTAAATATTGCTGCCATGTGATTGGCTGATTAGAAGTTTGCGTTGACAAGCAGTTGAACAGGGTATACCTCATAAT
This sequence comes from Squalius cephalus, assembly GCF_949319135.1. Classification (NCBI taxonomy): domain Eukaryota; kingdom Metazoa; phylum Chordata; class Actinopteri; order Cypriniformes; family Leuciscidae; genus Squalius; species Squalius cephalus. The sequence continues at coordinate 12,759,859 of NC_137142.1, forward strand.
GTGGCCGGTGAATGTATAACATCATTTAGCATACGTTTACAACTTTATTTATGTGTTTTGGCCGTTCATTTACCCGACAACGTTTTGGGGGCCTGAAAACCCGTTTTAAATAACTTTCGATTCAAAGAGCAAGGTTTTGAAAACGACTCCTTTACCGTCTCCGTGTACAAAAACTACAAAACGTGAATTTGTGAAAATGGTGACGTCATGCGCATAATACATGCATATTATGTGTTTGCGAGGTGTTTCTAGACAAAGTGGCATCGCCAACTACTGGCCTGAGCTGCGTTTCCCAAAAGCACTGTAAGCCCAAATTGATTTTTGAACAATTGCCACCAATGGTTCCTACGATCAACTTAGGCTTTGTGAAACGCAGCTCAGTCAGGCATGCATAATACAGCCTTTTTAGTCATTTTCGCAAGACCACAGGTGACAAAGTTGAGAAGTAAAATGTCTTGCCTTGCCAGTTTCCACCAGTTTTGTATTACATTTCCCTAAACAAATGTTGTTGTTTTTTTTGAAAATGTCACCATGTGGAGTTTCTTTCAGTTTAAATTGCCTACCGATGTATTCCTTTACTTGTGTCGCAGCATTTACTTGTGTTCAGGAGCCTGTCCATTTTCTGTAACATCTTTCTAAAGACCTTTAGCATTATCCAAACTGGTTTCAAGCCATTTAATATACTCCCGTAGACGCTATAAACAAGTAGCCCTTCAAGAAAAGTCATAATTTGCTGTATTTACGAGACCCAGTAAGTATCAAAATGTCAACAAGAAATCCATTTTATAGTTTTGTTCGAACCTCATTATGGTTTGATTTCTATTCAGGCCGTCTCTGTTTAAAACATTTTCCAGCACTGACTCACAGTTACTGTGTAACTTTGATGTGATGTTTTGGAGTGAACAAACCTCCTCCTTCAGATATGATGTCTAAGCATATATTTGTCAGAGGGTAAGTGGTTTGCACTTTGTTAACCAGTGTTGGCCAATAATGCATGTTGTGTGGGATAAACTTGTTTTTCTCCGAGTGAACGTTTAATTGCAGTGGAGGAAGCCCACACAGTGAGAGCGGCAGATATAACTGCTGCATTTACACAAACCTGCCATTTTTAATGCAATGTGTGCTTGCTGTTGCATTACACATCATTGATTTGATGTTTCTGGAGACTGGCAAGTCAAATGAACTGACGTGTGATTTCACACTCAGTTATTTAGATATGTTTTATGTAAATGAATGTATTTAGCAGTTAATATGCAGGTTTCAGGAGACATAGATGTAGTAGTTTCAGTGTGCGCGTGTGGGTTTTTGTTTGTACTGTGAGGTAATGAACAGATGAATAATGAAACGCTCCACCTGCTACTGTTTACTGAAGGTTGAGTCATTGACGTGTTTAATTAGTCTCAAGTGGATGATGATTATTGTGAACAGTGTAATGACATGCTAAATATGACAAACATTAAAAACCCTCATTAGTTGAGGGAGAAGAACAGATATGATGGCGGCCTGTCATTCTGTTCTTTCATTTGCATACATTTAAATAGCCTTCAGCAATATTTATGGCCTAAAAACAGTGGATAACGTCATCTTGTGCCACCCACTTCATTTTGTCACATAACCTTATATTTAGAAAGGACCTATCATATACAGCTGCCTGTGATTGAGAGGTGTTTTTTGCCTGTTGAAGTCAAATTTATACGTACAGTACCAGTCCAGAAGACAGCAAATTAATTCAGTTCTAAAACTGCATATACTGCATTTTACATGTTGGCGATTTTATAGTACATGGAATTTAACTGGCTAAAGATTAGCAATCAATTACATATCTTTAAAATTTTGTTGTTCTTTATATCCTTTCTCCTGGCCTAGGACATTGTAAGCAAAAGTAGCAGTTTATCCCTCTCGTCCCCAATGATTCCTTAAAGTCAGGTCGTTAAATCATTAGTAGTTCTGTCTTTCTGGCCAATTAAGACGAGAAGCTGGGATGATCAAGTGGTACAAAAACCTCTGCATAAGAGGTTTTACCAATACCAACCCAACAACAGATTTGAGTGCATTATTGGAACAACACCTGTAGAAATCATGTACTGCCTCTTTTGTGCCACTAGAGGGGGGAAAGGGCCTTCAGTGCCGACGGGCACTGTTTACCAAACATTTACTACCATGATGACAAAATTACAGTATTCTGCTGCCAGTGGTGTGTGTGTGTGTGTGTGTGTGTGGTTCAGGTATACCCTATGTTATGGGGACAAAATGTCCCCACAAAGTTGGCAATAAAATCCTTGTCCGTGTGGAAACCTTCTTTGGTCCCGATGAGGGAAACCGCTTATAAATCATACTAAGTGATGTTTTTTGAAAATATAACAAAAAATTCTGTGATGGTTAGGTTTAGGGGATAGAATATCTTATGGAATGTCCCCATAAAACCCAACGTGTGTGTACCTACCTGACTATATTCTGGGGACAATTTTGTACCCAGAAGTGACCAAAAGCTGACAAAATCTCCCTTTAGGGACGTCCTCATTTGTAAATCTGGTATAAAAACAAAGTAATTAAAGGTTTTGTAAAAATGCTGAAAGTTTTGTGTGATGGGTAGGGTTAATTTAAGGGGATGGAATATACAGTTTGTACAGTATAAAAAACATTATGTCAATGGAATTGTCCCCGTTTAGATAGCTAAGTGTGTGTTTGTGTGTGTGTGTGTAAAGAATTTTAGAACCCAAATGCATTTGTGCTTCAGAAGATCCCAAACTGCTTTGGGAAATAATGGTTAAGTTAAGTGTGCATGCACAAAAAACATGACATTTTATCAGCATGTGTGCTCTGCCATGCTGCCTGAAACTTTCAAGTGACATATTAGATTGCAAATTGAGCTTGGATCATCACAGAAGATCATAATTTGATTCATTATAGACTTTAAAGATGCTGTGAAGCTGTAAAGGAGATGCATGTGTGATTACTGGAGTCTGAGGAGAAAAATACAGTATATGTTAGTCAGGAGATAAACTGAGATGGCAAAGTTGATGTACACTACTGTTCAAAAGGCTCTGTAAATGAAGTCTCTTATGCTCTCCAAGGCTACATTTATTTGGTCAAAAAGTAAAACCAGTAGTATTGTGAAATATGACTACAAAAACATTTTAAAATTCAGTTTATTTCTGTGATGGCAAAGCTGTTTTTTTAGCATCATTACTCCAGTCTTCAGAGTCACATGATCCTTCAGAAATCATTCTAATATGCTGATTTGCTGCTCAAGAAACGTTTTATTATAATCATTGTTGAATAGTTTAATCCTCCTTTTTTTTTTTTTTCAATATCCTTAATCATTTGATGAATGGAAAGTTTAAAAGAACAACATTTATTTGAAATATAAATATTTTGTAAGATTATAAATGTCTTTATTGTCCCTTTTGATCAATATGTGTCTTTGCTGAGTAAATGGATTCACTTTTTTGTGTTAACTCCATGTTAACGTGCATCTTTTTAAAGATGCATTAACTTTTTATGTTTTTTTGTTGTCTATAGCTATTTATTATTGATTTTCTTTTAAGTAAAGAAACGGTTGTCAGGTGTAGGTTGCCAGTTTGTGTGTTTGTGACCCGTTTGGTGATGTATCATACTTGGGGCCTGTATATCTGAGGTGAAAGCTTGGTTATCTCTAAATTTTCTTAATTTTAATGAGAATAAAACCGAAATTATAGTGTTTGGCTCATCAAATACTCTTAGTCAAATAACCCTAGGTAATCTAACACTGTCTGTAAAGACTTGGGTAAAGGACTTGGGCGTTGTGTTTGATGATGGTCTGAAATTTGACAAGCAGATAAGCTCAGTGGTCAAATCCTGCTTTTTCCAGCTCCGTCTTTTAGCCAGAGTAAAACCAATTTTATCTTTTAATAACCTTGAAAGACTAATTCATGCATTTCTGACATCGAGGCTTGACTATTGTAACTCACTACTATGGGATCAGTCAATCAGCTTTATCCCAGTTACAGATGGTACAAAATGCGGCGGCAAGACTTCTAACAGGTACTAGAAAACAGGACCATATTACTCCAGTGCTACGTCATTTGCACTGGTTGCCTGTACGATACCGTGTTAATTTTAAAATTCTTCTTTTGGTTTTTAAATCTTAAATGGTTTGGCCCCTACTTACCTTTCGGATCTACTGGTAGAACATTGTCCAGTTATTTCTCTCCGGTCGTCAAATCAGAGATTATTATGTATACCCAAATCAAAGTTGAAAAGTAGGGGTGATCGCGCGTTTTCAGCTGCAGCTCCAAGACTGTGGAATGCGTTACCTTTTAGTATTAGATTTGCTCCATCCTTGTCTGTTTTTAAATCTAGGCTAAAAACCTATCTTTTTGATTTAGCATATGGCTAAGGATGAAATGTACTGTATTTATATTGTATTTATTTGCCTTTTGTATTGATGTAAAGCACACTGGTCAACTGGTGTTGTGTTAAGTAGTGCTGTAGAAATAACATTGACATTGACATTGACATACTTGAGCTTTGACAAAAATAAATTACTTTGCAAATGACTTTACTGTTGTTAAATATCCCATCTGGATTTGATTTATAAATAAATGAGATAGTATTTCTATTGTCCACAAATTGTCACCAGGGAAGCTGTTTAATGAGTCTTATGATGATATCAATGCTGTGGGAGAATAACAAAGGACACTTGATCATATTAATGGTAATTCAAAAGGATATCCCGTTTAATATGAGTTTGTTGTTGATGAAGGGGTACTTGAGCCGAACTGATGGGTCTGTGGAGGTATGCGAGACATAAAAGGATGGGAAACACCAGAAGTCTTCCTGCTCTGGCTGTTTGGTCAGATTGTGTCCTGTGATTCATGTACAGGATGTGTGTGCTATAAGTATAAGTGATAACTGTTACACAGCTGCTGTCCACATGAGACAGTGACAAAGTTTATCCTGTCAGCATCTCTCTCTCTCTTTGCTGATATCTCGTAGAGGTTCGTGACCCTGTGAGTCTTTTCAACATGGCTGCATGCTCCTCCATCTGTCTCTGTGCATGCGGCTGTCTGTCTCTCCCTGCTGTGTTCCGGCTCTAAACCATGTGGGTCATGTCTGGGTGTGGGAAGAGTGTCGCGGCGTTCCACAAAGCCGTGTTTTCATCCAGAGTGTTGTCTCCGAAAGCTGGAATGCTTCAGTGATGCTGGAATGTTTTTCTCAGTGTCGTACAGTCGTATCTTCCTTTTGAACTTGAGGAGTGACTCTGTTGTGTTTTCACAGTCCGTAAATCAACAGGACGGCTTTCGTTAGCAATCCTCAAAAGCCCTGGCGTTGGTAACGTCAATGTTAAACGCTGAACGCTAAGTGTTTTATTTTTTTGAATTACATACATGTTCCTAATGCTTCAGTTTATTTTAATTAGAATAATTGTCATTTTTATTTGTTTTGTCTTTTTTTTTCTTTTTTTTAATTAGTTTTGTTTTTAGTATTTACATTTAGCTTTATATTTGTTTTAGTATCTAATATTAGAATTCATTGTTATTTGTGACACTGGTACAAGAGACTGAACGTGATTCAATGCCCTGAAATACTCAATGAAGTTATTTTTTGTTCTTGGCTTAGAGGTAAAAAGAAGTTGGAAATACCTTTGCAGCGATATACTGTTAACAAACATCCCGTCACCATCTGCGCTGCTTAGAGCGACATTTACTGTAGATAAATATGTAAATATGTGCTGCGCACTTTCCTTTTAATAAGAAAATAATGACACAAGCAAAAACGTCATTCACATATAAAACAAGTATTACAGGCTTTCATAGACAACCTAGGAAGTTGGGGAACTGGCAATACAAAAGTAATTAATACATGGAAACAAAAATAATTCAGGTTTATTTTAATTAATGAAAACATTTCTTAATAGTTTGATTTGGATAACAATACTAACAACATTCAAATAGGAAAGTTGGACTGGGTAAGTTATGTTTTGTTTTTTATTTTATTAAAATTATTTATTTGATGAATGCTAACTGAATAGTTTCTGATTTGTGATGTCCTGACTCTATGGGCCTCTGTAACCAGTCCGGTGGTTTGCCAACATTTTTGGGTTTATCAGTTCAAAAACGTTTGCGGTTTCACAGCAAATCTCACAGCAAATTAAAAAAAGCCAACGTGCTGCGCGGATCGCTTTCCATATGACATCAAGAATCGCGAGCTGTGCTTTCGAGTCACTGTTGCGGTATTTTGATATCATACGCCATTCAGTCTGTGCTGCGCTGCATGAAGTCAAACACGCATATTGACAAGGTATGGGTTTTAATGCGCTTTATGCCCAGCTGCACTACTTCCTGAACTTCAGCCAGCTCCTTTGTTTCCTGTCTGCCATTATTGGACAAACTGATTAATCCAGGTGTGTCTGATTATTGTTACTGAGGTCAGACACACCTGGATTAATCAGTTTGTCCAATAATGGCAGACAGGAAACAAAGGAGCTGGCTGAAGTTCAGGAAGTAGTGCAGCTGGGCATAAAGCCAATTAAACCAATGAAGACCTGCAACCTCTTGTTTGAGCCAGTCTGTACCAATAACATTTTTCCCACACTGTGCAAGGTCACTGTAAAGAAGCTGCTGACCCCCACCTTTTTTCTTGAGAAAAATGTACCTGATTTTTACCAAATTAATCTATTAAATCAAGATCAGAATCGTCATTGTTGTCGTAACATGTTGTCACTTAACTTAATGAAATTCTGTTTAGTTACCAAATGTTTTGACAATCACAGTACACTTATTTTCATAATTCATCATTTTTTTCATAATTCTCACTCTAAGCTAAACTCAGAAGTTGGCAACGATGCCATAGTTTTCTTGCAGAATGACACTTTTACCACAAAGTCTGGTCTGTGGAGATGATTGTGTATCCTGAAGAACTGACCTCTGACTGATGGACTTTAACTGGTTAGAGTAGCTCACTTCTGATCAGGCTTACCTCTCATATCACTTGTCATAGACCAGTAGGTAACCGAGAACCACCGGACACGTGAAAAACTGAATCAAGAAATTCAGTGAGTACTGTACATGAATCCAAGAATCCAATATCCAATATTAATTTGACGTCATGTACTGCGTGACATCACTTCTTGGGGGCTTCGTCTCAATCATCTCACAGTGATGTCGAGGTGATCAGTTCTTGAAGGAGTGTCTTTGGTGGTTCAAATTTCACTAAGAAATGTGAAAGATAGTTGGATTAATGATAGCTATCTTTGTTTGCCACTGTTCCTCCACAATAACATTTGTTATTAAATGGAAATATGTTTTTAAGTCCACCATAATAGCTTATTCCATCATGAGAGCGCTGCAGTTACAGTTGCCTTACCAGATATATTCCCAGTTTATGAAATGTTTCAGAAGCAGAACCCATGCCCACTAATTAATTGGATCATTATTAAATGGTTACTTATTTATGATGCAATGACTATTTTCCATACTGACACTTTCCACAACTCGCAGAGAGAGCGGCTGAAAAGGAATGATCTGGTTTTGATTATTTAAACGGAGCCGCTAAATCTCCACGCAGTGTGAGGCCAATTTGTGGTGGGTGAAAAGTGGAGCCTTTTTTTTTTTTTATAGAGTTGTAGACTCGACAGGTCCTATTATCACTCGTACAGAAAAAGGGGGGTGGTCTTCTGGGATACTATACAGCTTTTTTGTTGTTTGATTGTGTTCTTTAAATTATATTTTGATGAACAAATACATTTTTGTGTATAGCTGATTTAAAACGGCATTTAAGATTTTCAAAAAACAAATTCTCCCATTTAAAGTGAAACGCAAACTTTTGTTTACACAAGCTGAAGTTTCCATCAGCGCTTCGAGCAAGACTGTGAGTCAGCATTCATAAAGTTCAGCTCAGTTAAACGTGGCTCTCAGCACAGATAAGTCAAAGATGGCTCTCCACAGAGATGCTTCCAAGACAGGAATACATTTTTTTTATGAAAAAATTAAATAAAGAACTGTTCGCCCTAAGGATGATAACGATAAAGATATAATCCTAAAAATCGTTCTAAATCTAAAAGAACAGCAGAGTCCACACCACAACTATAACAATAACAATAATAGGACAGCGAAACTATATCTTTAATATGACCTTAAAAACATTTTTTTTTTCCCCCTAGCTGATAATAACTTTGACAGCCAATCAGAATCCATCCTGCTTTAAAGAGCTTGATAATTTAAAGCAGTAGACAGCAAAACAGCAGTATGCGCTTGTAATAAGCAGTTAATGTTAACAGTTAGGCTAAATAACGTTATTACACGACTCTGTTGAATACTTGATTCTGATTGGTCAATCGCACCATCCAGCGGTATGTTATTTCCTAATAACAACCAGTAAAAACTGATAACAACTGAAGTCAGCGCTACGCTTGCTAGGAACGTTTTCTCTTTGTGAAAGGTTTGCGTTTGGTGAGCTAATAAAATATGAACTAAAATCAATATTTTGTGCACAATTATTTATGTCATCCAGTATCGCAGACTCGCTGCTGCCGTTTTGCAATGATTGTTTTGTACACCGTAATGGATTAGGGTATAAGATTTTAAAATGGTTTCATCTTAGTTCAGTATCTCTTATCCCCATAATTATTTATCTGGTGTAATGCAGTGTAATAAGTTGTATTACTGTACTGTACCTCTTAAATGTCCGTCTAGTTTGAACTTGCCGCTTGCTAGCAACAGCTCTCTCCGTGGAGGCTTTGCGTTTCAAGACCTAATTCAATTTTTCAACTCAAGTCGATATTTCGTGTCTAATTATTTACTTATGTGGCAAGCAGCCATGAAATAAGATAATGTACGTCCAGCCAGTAATCGCAGAAGAAACCCCTTCAGAGTGACGTAAGACCCCTCTACTTCGCATCAGGGTCCTGATCACACTGTCTGGGTTTATTCTGAGATAACAACCGGCTAGATGTACATCATCCCTTACTTATCGTCCACTGGTGTAGACACTAATATAGTTATCGTTTTTGGTGTGAACTAGCCTTAAGTCAGGAGGAGAGGCTGTGTGTTACAGTTAGGGATTTTTATGACAGGTCTGGATTGTTTTTTTTGTTTTTTTTAAATAACAATACTACAAATAATAAATTCATATATACCTAAACATTGTTTTTGAGAAGGAAACGCTTCTAAACAGGAATGAAAAGACCTTTCGTCAAAGAATTTCATAAAGTCTCAAATGTCAATTCTCTTTTTCTTATTAGGCTATACTTTTTGCCACACAGCTAGGTTGTGCTACATTATTGTCCATTCAAGCCATGACACATGCTGTTAAACAGTTACAAATGTCAAATTAAAGACTTCAACTAAGTATTTGTAAGTGCGTTTAGGTGAATCTGCGTATCATTCTCAGAACAAATAATGTGTGTGTTTTTGCCCCTGCATGTTGTTCCTCAGCGCTGCGAGGAGTCTCTGGTTGCGGCCGCTCTGTGGCGTCACTGGGAATGAAGCTGTAATTTCACAGTCTTTGATGTGCTGTGTGTAGCATTACCTGTAGACTGCAGTCGTCTCTCGTTCTGTTCATTTATCTGTCTCTCCTCTTCTTCCTGTCATTCTTTCCAGCTCCTTCTTCCTCTGCAGATGAGAGTCTTTGATGTCCTCTGTGGCGTGACCTGTAAACTGTTGTAGTCCATCTCTTTTTCTGCTCTTTCTGTTACTCTTTTCTTGTTTCTCGTAGCTTTGATGTTTTGTGTCATTACCTGCAGTTGTTTTCATTCTCGTTGTTCCTGTCTGTCTGCTCCATACCACCTATAAGACGTAAAATAATGATGTGTAATTACTCTGTTTTGTAAGGCATAGTGGAGACTGTGTGTGTGTGAGAGAGACGGTGAGGAACAAAAATGCCCCAGGGAACATTTTAGTGCTTTGAGTCTCCTGAGCGATGAATGAGCAAACCTCTATGTTACAGTTTTCTTTCCTGCGTCAACCTATGTCCCATTTAAAAGGAAGTTGAGGTGGGACAAGTCCCTTTCTTTTTTTTAAGACCGAGATCATTTGATTGGCTGCCAAATGATATTCTCTCTTTTTTTTTTTTTTGTCCATTGTCATTTAGATCCCATCCTCTCCGCCCTTTATTCTGACCTCTGACCTCTAAGTACCACACAACAAGACCCCTCGATGACCTCAGTCCAATTTCAAACATGCACACAAAGACAAACAAACAGCAGACGTTAATTTTCATGGCTCCATTATTACAACGGGATGAGGTCACCTGTTTTCTTACAACAAACGAGTTTCAGATTACGTCATATGACTTTCATTTGGCCCCTGTTCCAGTCACACAACATTTAAGGTGACCCTTCAAGAGCATTTAATACTATTTAAATCTGTGTTAAATATTATTTAAATCAGTGTGTGTGTGTGTGTTTGTGCATGTTGAGTAACACGCTCAAGGATTCAAGACATTGCTCAGATGCTAATCCTGTCTTCCTCTGAGTCACCTGAATATTTCAGATGTCTGAGAAGGGGAGAGTACAGGAAATGACAGTGTGAAGGGAAAACTTAATGCGGAGAAAGGGTTTGTGCTACAGTCACGCTGTCGACCAGCCCGGTATCCACAGGGGGTGTGTCATTTTCAGGCCACAATCAGAAAAAGTCTTTTGAAACAGTCAGACAAAATGTATGCTATCTTAGACACTAAACACAACACATTTGTGGCATGTAAATCATAATAAAGTTACTTACATTTTGTTCCAGTACCATACAATGCGGATCCTAATGGAAAACAATCAAAAGGACTGCTGTTGCTATTCTTACCTCTAGTGAACAAAACTTCTTTAAACGTCTTTAGACTAACTTGTAAGTTGTGTGATTACTATGTTCAAAAAATGCTTGAGCTGGAAAAAAATGACCACATTTATGAGGGTTTCAAAGACTTACAATGTAAGCTTTGCATTAATTTAGGCCCGTATTCAATACGTCTAAATTGTGACATTGACCATGTGACCTTTTTTCTTCAGATGGTCAGATGTTCTTGCTTCCATTGAAGAACCGCAAACACAAAACAAAAGCACGAACATCACTGGCAGATTGCTCAAAGTGCTCAGCCAAAAATACAAATATAAAGTATGCACACCATGGCTCCAAAAAGACAGAAATGCATTAACTCTTTCACCGTCACTGTTTTGTTTTTTTTAAATTATTTTCCCAGCCACCGCCAGCATTTTTTAAATCATTTTCACAAATGTCTCATGACCCCCAGAATATTTTGTTGTATGAATATCTGAACATGCAATATATAGAACAGAGCCTCTGCTTTTATTTGACTATTTATTGAAAATTATTGTTACCCAATCATAGCAGTGGGCGTTTACTTCCAAGAATGTGGCACATCTGTCAAAATGAAGCGGTTCAAACTCAAAGAGAGGGTCAAACACAGGGTAGAAACTAGCCTATTACATCTAAATTGTTGTTTTCTGTGTGTGTTTTAGTCACCTTTGTGAAAGGCTGTTAATAATTTTCTATATTTTTGGAGCTATGGTGTGCAGACTTTCTATATTTTTTCTGTTCCATTGAAAAACAACACTCTCTTTGGATCAATCTCAAATCATGATCGTCAGGTTTTGTTTTATGAACTGTTTAAGATGATCCAAATCTATGCACCAGTATACATCTATATATCTATATACATCTATGCACCAGTCTGCGTACACGTCACACAGCAGGAAGCGCCCGCGCCCTCAGATCACTTGGACGTGGTTGTTTTATAAGAGGTAAAAACGATATAAATACTGTTCGTTTTCTCACACAAACCGCTCGTTTCGTGTCTTAGGCCATCAATGTGTACTTACGATGAGGAATTGTTTAATTTGGACGATGGGGAATTGTTTTAATTTGGACTCTGTGCATGCTCTTTGAGACCGTGACCATAGACCTGCATTATAGGACTGTCAGACAAGAACGGTTTGACCTAAAAATATCAAAATTGAAACTACTGCGGAAAAAAAGACACCTACATCTTGGATGCCCTTCAGGTAAGCTAAAACATACCAAAATTTTACTTCAAAGTGAACTATCCCTTTAATAGAGAATAGAGAGACAACAAACCAGTACATTCTCAGATTCCCATTACATTTTCACTTCATCTTTAGGGGGTTTGAAACTTAACTGGTCAGTAAGACTCTCCCAAACTCCCCATAATTTGCACAGTGAACGTCTGTGTGCGCGCGCCTGCTATTCCCTACGTAGGACCAAATGTCCCCACAGTAATTTGGGTAACAATTTACATTAAGGTTCATTAGTTAACCACCATAGTTAACATGAACAATACTTCTTCAGCATTTATTAATCTTAGTTAATATTAATTTCAACATTTACTAATACATTATTAAAATAAAAGGTAGTATTTGTTAACATTATTAATGCACTGTGAACTAACATGAACAAACTATGAACAGCTGTAGTTTTGTTAACTAATATTAATAAAGATTAATACATGCTGCAACACATGTATTGCTCATTGTTAGTTAATGCTAGTTAATATGTGAACTAATGAATCTTATTGTAAAATTGTTACTGTAATGTTTAACCTTGTGGGGGGAGTTTTTTTCTTTTCTTTTTTTGCTGCTCCCCATGAGGAAAACAACTTGTACTCAAACTATAAAAATGTAAAAATATAAAAATGCAGATAGTTTGATACCTTGTGTGAGTGTAAGTGTGTGTGTGTTGTGGCAAACCTCTCCATCCCCAGCTCTCTGTCCCATTTTAATCTCTATTTCTTTACAGTCTTCCTTCATATTCTTCCCTCCCTCCCTCTCTGTCCGTCTCTCTGATGCGGATGGTGCCGGAGGGTCTGTCTGGAGGCCTTGTGATGCCACACAGACTGAGGGGAGAGTTTCCGCTGTGGCGTTTGCACTCTGAATCTGTAGGAAAGCCACCACTGCTCGCGTCTTTACGACTTAAGTTAAATGTCCACTAAATGATCTCTCAGCCAGTAAAAATAACTTTATGAAGATGTCTGGAGAAAGGCTTGGGCTTTTGAATGTAGTGCCTGTCACTGCATGCATCAGTTGTTTGTTGCTGAAGGACGTTTACTATGAGTCAGTAATGATTTGTCTCTTTATTTTGTATCTTTTTTGCATGTGTTTTGATGTAAAATAATTTTAGGCCAGAAATATCCTGTTTGATTAACAATTCAGAAGTAGTACCATGATTTATTTAGCATTATCATTTGATTGGACTTTCTAAAGTTAAGACATTTGTGCTACGCAAACATCACCGCTCGTTGCATTAAACATGCATGTTGATGCAGTTGAGGTAATGTGACTACAGCGTCACATACTATAGTTTTGCAGTTGCGTGTCGACATATTTGCTATCGAAACCAGGATTCTGCGTTAACAAGAACGCTAAAAACCACAGCCTATAGCATCAGATGCTAACTCAGTTCTTTAGGCCAGGGGAGTGAGGTTTACATCTGCTTAGTTAATTTGCTAAAACAAAAATTGTATTTCAAGTTCAGGAAATTAACTTCTAAACATTAATTAACATGCAAGTTGATGCAGGTGAGGTCATGTTACAACAGGATGGTATACGACTGTTTAAAACATTTATTCCAAAATGTGTATTATGTAATTGTCTTATGTATATTGTCTTAATATCTTTAGCCTATTTTTTTTTTTTTCTAGTTTCTGTGAACTACAATAATGTTGCTAAGACGCCTCTATCCCGTAAGACATTGTCGTTTATTAGTTCTTAAACTATCAGTTGTACATTTATATTCTGTTTTTGTTTTCATTCGACTTTGCTGACACAATTAATGATTCCCTGCCATTGCTCTCATTACACAAGGCCACTAAAATGACGACAAATTAGCTGCAGGCAGCTTAACACAAAGAGAGAGCAAGGCATGTGAAATCCATTATCATGAGCTCTCTGTGGTTTGTCCTGTGAGAAGTCTGGCTGCTCTCTCTTCCATTATCGCTATGATGAAATGTCTTTCAACTTTCCCAGATCCCAAATCACTCATGCTGCCTTCCCACTTAAGTTTCTTTCCTCTTCTTTTTTCACTTCCCTAATTGCAAGGTTTCCTCAAATCCGTCTGCTTTCATTGAATTTTTCTTCAGAGATCAATAAAACATTTGTATTTTATTATTGTGTGAATTACACAGATCGTGGCTTATTCGAACACGTCTCGAGCTTTAGCAGTTCTGCTTCATCATACACAATATGGCTGCAAATGTGATCAATAATCTGATTGTCCATGATTCGACATTACCAAAGAAAACATATTGGTTCGGAGTATGTTTATCTGGCACGTCTTTATAATTTACTATTCACTATACATTTGTCTTTCATTGTCAATGGGATTTTGTCAATAATGTGAAAATCATAATTCTGGAAGGTTTGAAAAGATAGCACACTTGTTCTCTACAAGACGCATGATTTGAGGTGTCATTTAAAGGCGTCTTCGGATGCAAAATTCACTTTTATATGGTGTTTGTATATAAATGTGTCTTTGCAGTGTGTGGACAACCACCAAACAATGAAAAAAATCCATTCACTACTTTACTTTTTTTTTTTTTTTTAATCTTCAAAAAGTCTAAACACTCTCAATAATCAAGCCGTTTGGATTTTCTGAGCAATATGATGTCATATTAGCAGTTCTGTTAATATGATGTCATATTGCTCATGCTCCGCCCACGACCACTGACGGACTGTCCCGTATTAGCATATTTCCGCCCTCAGCCATTTGTATACTGTCCGCCAAGGCAGCACTTTGTGTCTTGTGTGACACCCCCCCTTTTGTTTGATTTTCCCGCCAGTCATCAGTTGTCATGGACACTCATCCAATCATACCTTCTGTCTGTTCCTGTGTTTATTGTTTTATTAAAATCACTTCGAATTGGATCCTGTCTACCTTTTTCGTCTTCGTCGTCTTCTTTGTCTCGTGACAGAAAGGAGTTTCTTTAAATCCCAACCCTAAAGGCCGGGATACACCAAGCTGACGTCAAAGAACTGGCGGCGCCGAAAGCTGACTGTTGTCGTCTCTTGTCGACACCAAAAAGCTGCGCTTGAATGCACCAAAAGGACTAAAGGCGACTGTCAACTAGCATGTGCGTTCTCTGGTACGATATCAGCAGGTATCAATAGTCTTTTTCGTAATTTAAAAAGGAAACCAGAACTAAGACTGCAGATATACAAACCACAAACAAAGCAGCGTTTGCTTACCATTTTAAATATCAATCACGCTTATCTCTTTCTTCATTCCAGTCGCCTCATGTTATTATGAAAATATTAGTGCATTCGAATGCTCAGGTAAGTTGACGTAAAATTATAACAGTCTTCTGTCTGTATACATCTTGACTTCTTTGCTCGCTTTAATCACTTTGGCTTTCATCACTTTAATCCTTCCTTCGCTAAGCTGAACAGCCAATCAGAGTTCTCTCTGTCACCGATGGTCCAACGCCTATTCAGCATGCTGAATCGGCCCTAAAAACCCAGACGGCGTCCAACTAGAGCCAATGGTGCGGAACACACCAAAAAACTAAGCCGACCTAAGCTAAATAATGTCCCCACGTTGCCCGACCGTCGGCTTGGAGTGTCCCGGCCTTAAGTATGAGCAAAAGTAATGGTGCTGTTAGCAAGCCTTACTAATATAAATACAGGTATGCTGAGAATGCTCAGAGCTTCTGCTGAATATTTAGGACAAAGATCAAGTTGTTCTGGTCGCTCGACACACCACAGACGACACTGATGCTGCATTGTGTGCAGAGTTAAGCATCAGTCAGCTGTTTGCCAAGGGTCACAGCGGACCGCTTTCAACACACTGTTGAGGGGACATGTGCGTGACAGGAAATGATAATTGACTTTTCAAAGAGAAACTACACAGAGATGAAAGGAGGGACACTCATATGGATGCAGGGGACTCTGTCCTTGTGGAAGCACTTTTTCAAGATGAGCGTGACGTCTTGTCAGTTTTAAAACAGATTTATGAGAATCAATAGCTAATAGCTGAACGATTTCGACATCAAAAAATTAACAACGGTAATCTGCATTTTCTCATTTGTGTCTGTTTTTGTCTTGCAATGAATTTCAGGAGAAATGAGACCTGCATGAATTGATAAATGTACATCTTGAACGTAATGTAAGTGGCTTGTGATAAAGCATCTGCCAAATTCAAAAGCATCTCAGAGCTTCTGAGCGGTCAAATAGCATGGGCTTAATATTTCCCTGGGTTCAAGTGAATAATGGTGTGTATTGTGTTTGTGAACAGGTGACCACAGATCATCGACTGTGTTTTCCCCCGAGTGTTGTGAATCACAGCATTGTTCTCCAGTAATGTAATACACTGATGTAAAAGCTATTGTCTTGTAAATGGCACTCAAACATAATGAGCTGTTATCAGATTCTCTATAAAGTGTAAATGTTGTTTTTAATTATGTGTTAACTGGAAAGGGTGTTGCTGATTAAAATGAAAACCACATGCTGTTGATGTGGTGGGTGCAGCAGGTTATATAAAAGGGAGGAAGACTGAAAAGGTAAACAGCCCTGGCGTCATGGGATTTCCAGTGAGGAAAATGTATAACTCCTTAATCAATTTTATGGTTTAGTTTTAATGGCTTAGTTTATCATTTTAATATCAATTGAGTCTTAGATGTTTTTTTCTAAAATTCATTGGGAAGTGTATTATAGTATTATTTATATGCTACCATAGTATTTATTTTGTGTTTTAAATATTTTGCATTCACTTTTGTTTTAAATTAGTCATTTTGTGCTCTTTTTTTAATATAAATATTTCTATATAACTTTATTTTCATTTTAGTTTTTTTAGTTTTTCATGTAATTTTTTAATTTTATTTCTGCTTTATTTAAATCACTATTTAAAAACTTTTTTTATAGTTTTAGTTAATCAGTTTTTTTGGGGAGAAATACAAACAGACATAAATGAGACAATTTATGACTTTAAGTAAGTGTATACAGTAATTACAGTAAGTGTATAGATCTATGAATATGGATAGCTTTCATAATTTGTTTTTGGAATAATTTATTAAGAAATTGAGTTCATATATCTTAGCATATCGGAGCATGATTTGAGACCCAAAAGAGTTGAGGTTTCTCTGGTCTTTTTCTTTTTTCAGGATAAAAAATGTAAGAGTTAGGCGACTTCAGCAAACGTCTCATTTGTTCTCCATGAAATCTCATGATGTCAATAGAGAAACAATTGAGACATTAAAGAGATCTCATTTGTGACTTTCCTTAGGGTCCGCCTCGACCTCCCTTGGGCTGTCTGTTCCGCTCTCTGACTGGAGCATGTGTGATCCCTCAGGGTCAAAAGGGCAGGATTTAAATGAAAACTTTAAATAACTGCCAGGCTCTGTCATTACAAAGTATTACTGGCCATGTGCGAGCGGGGCCCGAGCCACAGTAATGACTACATCTCCTCCATGTGCCTCTGCCTCAGAGGAGACAGCACTGGCCTTTAATAGAACTTCTGTAATTACACTGCGTCAGGAGAGCAATGCCATGCTAACAGTCGCATCCTCCAGAGAAACATGGAAATCAACCCCTGTTTCTCCAAAACTGAACCTATTACCCGTTTTCTGCCCTCTTCAAAACGGTTGCAGAATATTATCTCTCAATTTCATACATTAGATTAATAGATGTTACATTTCTGTGTAGCTAATGGAAGCTAATGTTAGACTATTGCCAATAAGATATGCAACACTATTCATTTAATTTTTAAAATGGGAGGCTTACCAATAGGGAGGCTTGTTTTATCGAATAAATTATTATTGATTGTCGATTAAGCAAGGTCATCCTTAGAGTGGATCAACTAAACGCTGGATTTTCAAAAGTACAGTATGTGAAGGTGGCGGCTCCATTGTTGCAGTAAACTTTCACAACGTTGTGAAATGAATAACTTATTAGATGCACACCTGTAGGGACATCAACATTTATATTGTCACGCCCCTAAACATGATGCGGAACAAAACGAAGTGTGATTTGTTGCGTTACATGTAGCCATATAGCCAACAGCCTTTTGTTTACATCACAGACAGCTCGGCCAGAGCCGTTGAGCTCGGTAAAGCCTCCTAATCTCTAACCTTTTCTCCTCCTAATCTCCTCCATATCGCTTTACAATGTAGCATTCTGTGCAGAATTAAATGGGTCTGATATGTTTTGTGGTCTGCGCCGAATTGATCATATGATCCGCTCTGTGCTATGATGTCTCTGGACCGGAGCTGATTGTGCGCTGTTTGCGTGACTCTAACACAAAGCCAGACTTCATTCGCCTCAATGGAAGGCATATTTACACTGTCTGAATTGTTCCCTATCCCCTATATCAGGGGTGCCCAATCCTGCTCCTGCCGATCGACTGTCCTGCACAGTTCAATCAAACACACCTGCCTTTTAATTTTCAAGTGATCCTGAAGACCTTAATTGGTTGCTTCAGGTGTGTTTGATTAGGGTTGGAGATGAACTGTGCAGGACAGTCGATCGGCAGGAGCAGGATTGGGCACCCCTGCCCTATATAGTGCACTATGTGCCATTCACCATGTAGAAAATGGTAATGTGTGAACAAGGGACCGATTTCAGCCGCAGCTTCAGCATCTATTTATAATGTAGGGGGTGGGGCGATTTAATTTCTAGAAAGCATTTGATTGGACAGAAAATCTGATGAGATGTGTAGTTTAGAGTAATGTCATCAAAATCATTGATCTTTATTGACGGAAGTGAGAGACTAAATTTTGAATGCTTGTATCTTCTAAGTCCGAATTTCGTGATTGTTTTGGAGCACACTAGTTTATAGATGACCGTAAAGATAACATATTCTTACTAAAAGCCAAAACAACTTACATTTTGATTTCATGGGGACTTTAATGTGCATATTCATCCAGCCAATGAGTGTCGTGGAAAGAAAAAAAAAGCCTTTAGGGGAACCAGAGTCAGCCCATCTTTCTTTAGTAAAGCACACATTGCAATAAATGTATGCCTAATATATCTAATCTAGTTACATACACTCACCTAAAGGATTATTAGGAACACCATACTAATACTGTGTTTGACCCCTTTTCGCCTTCAGAACTGCCTTAATTCTACATGGCATTGATTCAGCAAGGTGCTGAAAGCATTCTTTAGAAATGTTGGCCCATATTGATAGGATAGCATCTTGCAGTTGATGGAGATTTGTGGGATGCACATCCAGGGCACGAAGCTCCTGTTCCACCACATCCCAAAGATGCTCTATTGGGTTGAGATCTGGTGACTGTGGGGGCCATTTTAGTACAGTGAACTCATTGTCATGTTCAAGAAACCAATTTGAAATGATTCCAGCTTTGTGACATGGTGCATTATCCTGCT
Source organism: Squalius cephalus (assembly GCF_949319135.1). Taxonomy (NCBI): domain Eukaryota; kingdom Metazoa; phylum Chordata; class Actinopteri; order Cypriniformes; family Leuciscidae; genus Squalius; species Squalius cephalus. The sequence continues at coordinate 12,779,180 of NC_137142.1, forward strand.
GGAAGTAGCCATCAGAGGATGGGTACATGGTGGTCATAAAGGGATGGACATGGTCAGAAACAATGCTCAGGTAGGCCGTGGCATTTAAACGATGCCCAATTAGCACTAAGGGGCCTACAGTGTGCCAAGAAAACATCCCCCACACCATTACACCACCACCACCAGCCTGCACAGTGGTAACAAGGCATGATGGATCCATGTTCTCATTCTGTTTACGCTAAATTCTGACTCTACCATCTGAATGTCTCAACAGAAATCGAGACTCATCAGACCAGGCAACATTTTTCCAGTCTTCAACTGTCCAATTTTGGTGAGCTCTTGCAAATTGTAGTGGAGATGAGTGGTACCCGGTGGGGTCTTCTGCTGTTGTAGCCCATCCGCCTCAAGGTTGTGCATGTTGTGGCTTCACAAATGCTTTGCTGCATACCTCGGTTGTAACGAGTGGTTATTTCAGTCAAAGTTGCTCTTCTATCAGCTTGAATCAGTCAGCCCATTCTCCTCTGACCTCTAGCATCAACAAGGCATTTTCGCCCACAGGACTGACACATACTGGATGTTTTTCCCTTTTCACACCATTCTTTGTAAACCCTAGAAATGGTTGTGCGTGAAAATCCCAGTAACTGAGCAGATTGTGAAATACTCAGACCGGCCCGTCTGGCACCAACAACCATGCCACGCTCAAAATTGCTTAAATCACCTTTCTTTCCCATTCTGACATTCAGTTTGGAGTTCAGGAGATTGTCTTGACCAGGACCACACCCCTAAATGCATTGAAGCAACTGCCATGTGATTGGTTGATTAGATAATTGCATTAATGAGAAATTGAACAGGTGTTCCTAATAATCCTTTAGGTGAGTGTGATGCGTAGTGCTTTTTGTTAAGGCCATCAAAGGTTGTGTGTCCAATCTAATGTTATGGTATTTTAACACAAAATCATGTCACTCGATATTCCATATACTCCATATTTTCTTGTCCCTTCTAAAAGCTGACAAAGCCTACTTATTTTGTTTGCATAACTATGCTCTATTATATGGTTAGTTGCATTTTATTATTCGCCTTGTTTTTTGCTGCTGTCCACAACCCTATCGGAACAGATCTTGGACACATTTTTGGGTCACAACCCGCCAGTTGAGAACAAATAAAGCAGTTGGAATAGAGCACAGCGGGAGCCGTAAGTGCCGCTCTGAGACCCAACGGCAGTGGATTAAAGAATGCCTTGGCCAAAGAAGCATTTGAGCCAAAGTCTCTCGCATGTTTCTCAGCGCTGTGGTCGTCCCACCGAGCCATCCAGACCCACTTCACATTAGCATGAGTGACAGTTCAGTTTTCTGACACATTGACAGTGGTTATTTCTCTGGCATGGGGTTTGCTGAGATTTGAGATTGCTTCAGCTGTCGTCGTTATCGGTTTAACTCAACTATTTATAATGTGGGAAGTGTATGATGTCAAATCTTTAGGTTTGATTAATGCTTTATCTCTGCTGTCTGTTGGTTGACAGCAAGATGGGCAGAAATTAGCCATGGCTTGGGGCAGAGATGCCACCGAAAGGGACAAAAATACCCCAGATATTTAAAATGTGGAGTAAAAAATTGGAGAATGGTCTGGCTGCAGACTTGCACTTGCATTCTCAGACTTGCATTCTCAGTCACATGCACTTCCTCAGCAAGTGATGTCACTTGCAATCGCCTCCTGTATTCTCCGCTGTCTGAGGCTGTGTCCGAAAACTTAGGCAGCTGACTTTGACTTTTTCCCAACAATTAAAACATTCAAAAAGCAAATAAGAAATGTTCGCAGATGTTTTGATTTACTTACAAGTTGTTCCATTAAGTTTGCTCTGGTCACTTGCGAGTGTCCACCGTGTTGAATGGATTCTTCTGATAACATCGGTTAGAGCAATGACATGACGTGGGTGACGTCATTTTATGTCGCTCAGTAAACTTAAAAATAATCATTTAAATAGGAGCGTTTACTCAAATGTCGAGCCACACAAAAATAAAAATAAATTCCTTGTTCATAAAATGTAATTGTTTTAAGTTGCATCAACTATGTAACAGACTTTAATTGCAGTGTTCTTTATAAGTTAGTAGTACTGTTCGGGTTTACAGTGTTGTCAAAAATGTACATTTACACAAACCGACCACCAACTGCACCTTTTAGATGCAATCTTTTTTTTTTTAGCTCAACTCTCACAGAATGCAAAGCACATGATTGTGGGTTATCAGAGAGAGGCACAGGATAAATTCTTTTTGGTCTCAGTTTAAAATCTGTGTAAATGATTCGGTAGATTGACTTGTAGTAATAAAAAAAACATTGAAATTCATTATAGTTTCTTAAAGTTTCATAAAGTCCAATATAATCAGTTTGCAAAGAAAGTGAAGTGACTGCGTTACACGCCACTGCTGGAATTGGTGGGTGTTAATGTCAAGCCCTGCTTACAGATCATTGCTACTGTAATTAAATTTTTATATAACATATTTGACAAATTGCCAGACATAATTGGATGTATTGCTGTGCAATTAAAATGAAGTGACAATAGTATTTGTCTATTTAGGCCTAGTACATAGATTACTTCCAAAAAGTGATACTTAAAGAGTGATATGGGCATTATATTACTCTATAATCAACATGAGCCGGTGGTGCTTAATAAAAAAACAGTTTGTGTCACTGTGATAAACATGAAAATAATTATTTAATGATTCAAACAGAATAAAATTCCACTGTAAAGCAGCTCTGAAAGAAAATAGTAAGCAGTCATTATTCAGTTGAAATCATCTGTCTCTAGGGCTCGTCTAGTTTTCATGGTCTCCTCTCCACTGACATTCAGAGCTGTTGTGGTTTTCTCAGGGTGTAGGTCCACCATCTGATCTGGATACGGACCGGATCCGGCTGACTGTACGGTAACCTCGGGATAAGAGAGACAGTCAGAACAGACTAATATTAGTGTAGTTGTCATTCTGTGTAATTAACCAAAAAACGAATTATTATAACATTGCATGAATGTTCTAAAAACAATACATTAAAGGAACTATATTACTTTTTTGCAACTCCTAAAACTCTTGGTGATTAAAATAGTATATTACCATCATCTGCCTTAAAATAAATAAAATAAACCCACATGAACATTACGTTTAAATGTATTGATTTCATAACTGACTTTGCAAAAAAAAAAAAAAAAAATGTTGTTACATGTTTACATTTAGACACTACATTTAATTGTAATTTTATTCAGTTTAGTTAAGTCAACAGCACTTTTACCATCACGCCAATGCCACATTTTCAATTCAAACAATACAGGGATGATAAACTATATCTTACAGTGTTTTTGTAGCCTCTAAGAGATGTAATGAACCTATTCTGAGTGGTATCCATACAACAACCATAATGTTATGTTGTATAATGTTACATAGGGCGAATTCCAAATGCCGTTTTTTTTCCTTCCAAATGAAAGTGAACAACTCTTCACGTAGGGCCCGTCCACAAGTCTGTTAGTTTAGGGTACATGCGATGGAAGTAATTTTATCGTTTATGGTCATGTGACCCAAGGTGGCTAGTCCTCGCGGTTCATTTTGAAACTAGATATGGTAGGAGGGTTCGAGTTAACATATAAACAGAATTATTTGTTTTTAACTTGATATGTTACACACATTTTTGAAGTGTATAAAAGTGTCAGGTGTTTAATAGTAAGATATTGTGGAAATTACATTGGCTTTCATTTCTCCCTTCGCTAAGGCCGTTTACACCTGGTATTAAGAAGAGTTTTCGTCAATCCGATCACAAGTGGATGACACTAAATAGTACAAACCTAAACGGGGTCTAAAGCGTTTTGAGCTTTTCCACTTCGCCCCTCTTGGGAGTCAAACGCATTAAACTGGATTGCTTTCGTAGTGTAAACGCTCATGTGGTCGAATGTGTTCAAACAGTCACAAAAGACAGCCTTCTCTCCGCACTAGCTAGATGGGATTTGAACTTTGCCGGCGGAAGACCTATGATTGGTTTGAAGACGAAAAGCATACCAAGCACCACATTCTCACCATTCCTGATTTCTAACAGGCATTCAGCACGTTCGACTTGGTCCTGTGGCTATCAGAGCAGAAGTGAAAGCTGCTGCTCGTCCATTAGATCAAAAGATCATACATTTACCCACCCATAGACCCTCCCCTTGGAGAAATCTAGACAGAAGTGGTAGAAAGTGGACAAAACGGATGGATTAAAACACCAGGTGTAAATGGGAATGTATCAACTTCGTCTAGTTATCCGATCTACCGAAACACATCTTAATACCAGGTGTAAACAGGGTGTAAAGTATGTTCCAAAATTTAACATTATGGCATACCAGCGTCCTGCTCCCTCCAAGGTCCCCATTTAAAGGGCTCTAGAGGGCATAGGGATGCTCACTTACGATTGGAATAGGCCCATAGTGCTGCAACATCTTGTGCATCGTCATCAAATGCTTTTTTACCATAATTGTTTCAATTTGGAATTTCAGTTAACTGATTCAATTGACAATCAATTAAGTAAATATGGCTTGTTTTTATGTTGTTAGAAAGCTAAAATGTCCTCATAAAGGTACACATGCTTGTGAAAGGTGGCAAATTGGTAGAAAAAAGAGGTTCTAACAGTTCAGCAGGGATTTGTGTGTGAGGTCATCAGATCAGGTTCCCTCCGCCTTAATATTTAAATCTGCCTCCGCAAGTCTGCATACACACAGATTTAGTTATATTCTCCATCTCTTGTGTGAAGTTCTGTTTGTTGTTGAACTTTAAAGAGGCATGCTTCACTGGCTATGAGGAGAGAGGGTAAAATTTCGTGCTCTCTCTCTTTCCATTCCATACACGCATTTAATTCCCAGTGAAGGAAGCTATTTCTCTAAATGAGTGCAACTCACTGCTGTTTCATATCCTCCGTGATAAGGAGAAAAACAAAAGGGCCTTTTATTCTGACACAGAGGCTTCAAACTGAATCATCCACGTCGCCTCAGATAAAAGACACTAGAGTGTTACGTGCAAGCATATTTCTGCTGCCTCAATCTCAATGAGAGACAGGACAATTATAGACAGAAATGCCACATACTCTACGTCCACTTTTCCTTACTCATGTCACTGCAAAATATTTTTTCTTTTATTTATCATTTATCTATGCACAATAAGCAAAAAATCCATAGAAAAAGTAATATAGAAATGTATCAGTACGTTTTCCGTTTAGGGACATTTCCATCAACGCTGAAACGCAGTGCAATGCATATTTCAAAATACGGGTAAAACATGGTCCAAAATCGGTTCGAAAAATTCCTTCATATTCACATTTGGCCATTTATACATCATGACTTTTGAATTGAATTAACTTGATATTGAGTAGATGGATGAATAATCAAGAATGATTATGTTTGCTAGTAGACGATCTTATAAACCCTGTCAACTTTTTCTTTTTTTTTCTTTTTTTTACATTCATTTCTGAAGGCATAATTATATTCCAACATTTAGTACTATTAAAATAATTTAGCTTGAGGTACACATTTACTACCACTTAAAGACATTTGTCTGATGCATGTTTAAATCTAGCAAAATGTCCCGTAGACACTCTTATGAAACTGGAAAAAGCGCCTGATTCAATTCATCATACGATTTCTGTTAATTTCTTCTGCTCAGCATCACACTCTAAGTGAAAGTATAAATACAGAGTATGTCAGATAAATGCCTCACTCCGTTACCACATTTGTAAATGCGTTCCAGAGTGCGGTTCTGGGCAAGGTCCACATCACACTGGTATGCCTGAAATTATCCTGGTAATTGGTGTGTGAAAATGAGAGGGGAGAAAACGAGCGAGGGCAGGTCACATTCTGATTTCCAGAAATGCTGATTCGAAGCCCAGAGTGAAAACATTGACTTTGCAGTTTTCATAATGTCAGTTTACGGAGCGCGCACACGCACACCACATGGGGCCGAGGTAACAAATTTTAAGTACATCAACTCGACTGTAAATCACATGCAGAGAGAAAGAAACAATGCTGGAGCGCTGGCATTCACCATCGTTTTAGAAAGCTGCTTTGTGGCTTTCTTGGATAACTAACAACTAAGTGTTCAGTAAAAAATACTGCCCTGGTATTCAGACCCAAACAATTAGTGTTGAACTGAGGCAGCTGTATTGGTCTGGATGGATCCCAAACAGGACTGCTGGAGAAATGTTTGCTCCTCTTGGAAAGGGTAAGAAGTGTGTAAACGTGAATGTGTGACACCTGTAAACAGGCGACGAGTGCAAAGCCATGTTGTTGTTTTGTGTGTGTAAATGCTCCATGGATTATTTCCGTAATTTGCATGCTCAATATTATGAGATATGTAAATGCAATAGCTTTCTTAATCACAATGAGCAACTGGTATTGAATATTACGTTGCTCTCAGAATCCACTGCAAGCTCAATAAAGCAGCTTTATTATTCATAAACCCCCAAAAATGAGCTATACGGTTCTCATATATATGGTTTCCATTAAAATGTCCAGGATGCTTGTGGTGCACAAGTAAGAAGCTGAAAACCACTTAGCAGAGCAAAACAAATCAAACATTTTTACCCAGGCAGAGTTACTGGCAGCTGAGAGACCATCAGTGGCATATTAGTAATTACCCTTCAACAGAACGGACTGCGTCAGGTGACCACACATCAGAATTCTGTTCGCTCAGCTGTTGGACGATTACAGGAGCAAACCACGACTTTCACACCTCTGAAGTCGCAGATTATTCCGTCTATTTCAGTGTATGTGAAAAACTTAACAGTGGCCCAAATAAGTACTGAAGCCACTCTTTATATTAATGTATACACTAACATTCAAAAGTTTGAGGTCAGTAAGTTTTTTTGTTTTTGAAAGAAATGAATACTTTTATAATACTTAAGTTGATAAAAGGTGACGTTTATGATATTCTATTTCAAATAAATGCTTTCTATTCATCAAATATCTGTCACTGTTTTCATAAAAATGATTAAGCACCACAACTGTTTTCAACATTGATATTAATAAGAAATGTTTCTTGAGCAGCAAATCAGCATTATTATGATTTCTGAAGGATCGTGTGACACTGAAGACTGGAGTAAAGATGCTGAAAATTCAGCTTTGCATCACATGAATAAATATGTCCGGAGGGGTCCGAAAACCAGCCAGTATCTGGTGTGACCACCATTTGCCTCACACAGTGACATCATCAATGATGATGATGATGATGGTGATGTACTGGTGAAGAAAGTGAACTAAGAACAAAATTGAGATCTGATCTAGTCAAGTCATCTTCATTTATATAGCGCTTTTAACAATGTGGATTGTTTTAAAGCAGCTTTGCAGAGATAAACATATAATTTAAGGTAACAGAGATTGTTTTGGCTTTATAGCGGTTCTTTAATAAAGTTATTTTCCAGCTAAAGTTAGTTTTGATTGATTCGCTTCCGTCGCAACGATCATTTGTTATTAAATTAGGGGCCGCTAAGACGACACCATTCTCTCTACACAGACTTTAAACGCGAACCTGTGAGAAACGCTGATGGCGTTCACATGCACATTAAGAATTGGTTCTATAGTTATGTGCGTTTGAATATATGTGCGCAGGTTTGGAATTCCCTACAAACCAAGCCTAAACAAAGTACTGGTGTTTCCTTATAATTTTTGATACAGAATTTTATTTTATTTGATCAATTCGTGGTAGATACGCGAATTGAGTTTCCCGACGACGCTTTATCTGGAGTGGTAAAGGGATCCTCCATAGGGAGAGACTAGTTGGCACTTCAGCACTGCGTTGTCATCGGGTCCAGGCACAGGTCCTTCATCAGATCTGGATACGGCCTGGATCCGGCAGGCTGCGGGAAAACCTTGGGATAAACCTCTAGATATGTATGATGATCTGACATACTACTTCGTACTTCTGTTGTGTTTCACTCCTTCGTCCCATTTTACTACGAGGTTCTTCACAGCGTGTTCTGCTGAAAAGACCTTATGGGAATGCGGGCCTTTTCCCCAAAGTCTTGGACCTTCTTATATATATTTATTAGGGTGACTCTTATATGAGGGTTATTTTTTTGGAAATGTTAACCTCTCACCCCCTCATTTGTTGTATATGTGTATATACAACCCTGGCCATTGAGCTCCACTTTAGCTCCAGCCTTGCTCAAGCTCACCTGCCTGTAACTTTCTAATAATCCTGAAGACCTTGATTAGCCATGTATTTGATTATGGTTCGAACTGAACTCTGCAGAAAAAAAGTGGGCCTTGAGGGCCTGAGTTGAGAGGCCCTATTATGTTTAACTAATTGGTCACAAGGTGATTTTTAATCTTTCCCTAAATTATAGTTTTTCAGATTTATTTGAACTAACATACACCTGAATATACATATTAAAATCTTAAATTAAATCTGTTCATTATATAAAGTGATCGAGTCTCTTCAGAAAATTTGAAGACGCCTTTACGATCTCTTTATCAACTTTTTGAAGTGTCAAAGTGGTAGTAGCATAGCTGTCAATGGAGGGACAGAAAGCTCTCAGATTTCATCAAAAAGTCCTAATTTGTGTTCCAAAGATGAACGAAAGTTTTAAGGGTTTGTAACGACATGAGGGTGAGTAATTAATGACATAATTTTCATGGTTGGGTGAACTATCCCTTAAAAATCGTATGTTGTATCTGTCAGTGTGCCACTGCCATGCTAAAAAAATGCTGCCATGCTGATACTTTTTTTTTTCTGTTTTCTGGAGGTACTTGGTTTAAACAGTTTTCCAAGGGTAACCAAGTAGCCAGTGTTTAACTTTAGATTTTGTAAGATGTTTTGGGGTGTCCTGAAAGGCATGGATTTTTTTACTAATCCCCTCTAAAACCATCCAACAGACCATCCTGACCGGGCTGGAACAGACAATCAAACCTGTGTAGTTTGGTTTAAGGTGTATCGTCACTTTGTGTTATTTTAATGATTTTTTCAAAAAGCGTGTTCTATTTGCTTATCGCTCTCTTTCCCCCTCCAAATTTCACTCTATTTTGGACATGTACAACATGATCAGTCGTGTCTGATGCTCTAGGGAAGAGCAAAAAACACAACCAATCTGTCTGGCAAGTGTTTCCATATGGACACTGAGAGGGGCACATTCCTGTGGAAATGAAGGCAGTTCCTTTCATCACAAAGACATGATCATTTCATGATAAGGATGCCAGGAGCACTACAAAGTGAGGGAAGAGAGCGAGAGATAAAGAAATAGAGGAAGGGAGGGATGAGGAAAGATTAAAAAAGGGGGCTTGAAGTATGTAGACAGAGGGACAGTGAAAGCGAATAAGTGGAGGATTGAGGAGATACTTGAGGGAAGGATGCAGAGAGCGAGAGAACAGGAAAACAGAAATTGGCAGTGTAAAGAGAGGGCACACAGATGTGAATTAAAACATTATGCAGCAAGTTTCCCTCTAATCAGGAGATGCCATCAGGCCCTGAGGTCACTTCCTTTGAGGCCAGATTCTCTCTGTCGAGTGATCATCACTTTATCAGGAAGGAATGCAAATTGCAGTAAAGATCTACAATGGCACTGCTGTGGTATGGTAATCACGGACAGCAGCGTGTCATGAGCGTTCCTCGGGATCAAGAGAGCTTTTCACGACAACTCCAAACACCACGGCCTCACTGATGGAAATGAGTAAATTCATGGCTGAATAAACTTAGTTCACCCAAAAATTCTGTCATTACTCACGCTCATGTCGTTCCAAACGTAAGACTTTCGTTCATCTTCGGAACACAAATGAAGATCTTTTTAAAGAACTGAGAGCTTTCTGTCCCTCCATTGACAGCTACGCAACTGAAACTTTGACGCTTCAAAAAGTTCATGAAGAGATCGTGAAACTAATCCATATGAATTGAGCGGTTTAGTCCACATTTTCTGAAGAGACTCGATCGCTTTATATGATGAACAGATTGAATTTAGCCTTTTATTCACATATAAACATTATGTGATGAACAGATTGAATTTAGACTTTTATTCACATACAAACATTAATCAACTCTCACAACAGTTGTGGTAAACGGAAGTTCAAGCATGTACACTTGACGTGCGAGAACCAATGAGGTTGATTCTCGTGTTACGCATCACGTTTGAGCTTCAAGAAACAATGAGGTTCATTCTCGAGTTACAGAGCAGGTTTGAGCTTTCACAAGGGGTTTGTTCTCGCACATCAACCAGGTTCAGTTGAGCTTCTGTTCATGTTCGCTGAGTGTTTCCAGGATTTTTGATTAATAGAAAGTTCAATGGAACCAATTTTTTTGAAGTATAAATCTTTTATAACCATATAAATGTCTTAAATGTCACGTTTGATCAATTTAATAAATACTTGTTTTGCTTTCTTTTTTTTTTCTTTTTTAAACTGACCCCAAACGTTTCAACAGGACTGTATAATGTCTCCATTTAATTTTTTAATTTTTATTTTATTAAACAAAATTTTTAGGAAACAATTTACATTATGTTCATTTTTCCTTCACTAGTTCATTTTAAATGGTCCTGTGGTGTGACAAGTTATGAAAGTATAAAACTTCCATGTAATCTATTTATGTTAGGTCATTAAAACTGCACATGCTAACAATTATATAATAACTTTTAAAACGTAGGCTAGTTTTAATAATTTATATAGCATGTCACTATAGGAGACTGCTACCTTAAACAGCTTGAAATATCATGTTCATAATTAAGATGAAAAATTATTTAAATATCGCCCTGGGTTGAAAGCACTGCTGGGATTTTATGTAAACATTAAACATTAATCCGGCCTTTTATCTTAATTCAAGTCCTGTTCACAGCTGAATTACAGTCAGAAGGTACATGTCAGCAGAAAAGTCTTTTCATTTTCATTTATATCGAACATGATGAGATATTAGCATGCTAATGTGCATAGCCAGAAAATATTCCTCAATATTTCATGATCGTATTTTCAGCCGAGTGTCAGCCTAGAACTTTCCTAAAGAGTGAGATTTAGTCTATATGACATTTTGAAGCGAGAAAGATTTGGGATCGATACAGCACCTTAATTGGGGCCAAACGGCTGCTCTGATTTGTGTGTTTTTCGTCCTGAAATTGTATGGGCCACACTTAACACGTCATGGGAGATATATAATTCAGCCACCCAGGATGACAGAACACACACAGGCAACAAAACCTCAACACGGAGGGACACACACAGACCTCCGCCTCAACCCCCACATAGCATTAGACATTTACTCATCACATCCAGTTATAAGACACAGCCAGACAACAGCTGGTGCTCCTGGATCTCTGGGAATTTTCTCAAAGCATGTTCAGCCACATTTCTGCATTATTTACTGGGTCTCATCTTGAGGCCAGTTCTGGGAATAAACATCCAATTGTACTTTCTGGGAAGTCATATTTCTGTGTTTTCTTGGTTGAATACCTTAGTGTTTGTCTTCAGGACAGGAAGCACGTCTTTTCGGCTGGCATTTCTCGCTATCTGACCCATATTTTATGAAGTGAAATGCCCTCTTGGTGTTGAAAGTGTCTCCAGACTCATATGAACTTGTGGTGCCTTCTAATAGTCTCTGATCATGTATGACAGGGGCTGTTAGCCAGGTATTTCTAAAGCAGGTGTGAATGAGCAAAAGTTTTTACAGCATGATGAGATGGTGATAGCCTCTCAGCAGATAAATGCTTTTGATTTAACCTTTGGCTTCACCCCGTGGATGAGTGAAAGAAATCCAATCGGCTTGTGGAGATCAAAGCCGGCTGTGCCTGTCTTCTCCTTGCTGCTCAGACTTGCCAAACAAGTGAGAAAACTGATGCTCGCCAAATAAGAAGGCTCAAAGCTTTATGCGATTTATTAGATAAGAGGCGTGCTCCAAATATTTGGTGAAGTTTTGTTTAGGCATCACCTGAAGACACCATAGATAGACCAAAAAAACCTTGCAATTTAAGAATCGATTAACACAGAGAAATCAGTATGTACCCAGCCCTATTAAAGTAACACTAAGGAACTTTTCCTCTTCGGTCGCCCTACAGGTTGGAAGCGGAATTGTCCATTACCGCTGTCGTAAATAATTTCGCTGCCCGCCGCCTACTGTCACACGCACGCTCGCTGTTTATCCAGCACCGGCTTTGGAATGAACTATGTCCAATGACAAGGTAGAGTATGTTGCATGATTTCATGAAAGTATGATGTATTGCGACATCAGAAATGAAGAAAAACGAAATAATGACTATTGTAATACTTGATGTTTTCTTATGTCTCATTCGAGCTACAGAAACGCGACCCGGTTTTGCAAACTTGCATAGTGCGGTTTAAGCAGATATAGGGCAGCAAAGTGAATCCAGAAGTGCCTTTCACCCTGTTACGACTTGTTGAACCACTGATACGATTTTGGAAACATTATTTTAGGGTAAAAAATGTTCCTTAGTGTTGCTTTAAAATGTAATGCTTCTCGTTTCCCTAATACAAAGAATGAACAATATTTCCTATATCAAACACCACTTAAAAACGAATCCATTTGAAAAGATGCAGCAAACTGTTGCTTTTACATTATGAATGCATTTTGCCCCCCTTTTACCTATCGAAAACCCTTTTTGTGCTGGAAGATCTCAATCCATATCACTGATGACACATGGAATTTGAAGACAGATGAATTCCACAATCAACCGCCTTGCGCTCCTTGCTCAGTTAAATGTCTGGATGAAGTTTTGGATCAAATGTAAATTTTTGACATTTTTGTAATTGCCATAAACCATAAACATAAACATAAACCAACAGCACCATGTGTCTCATTGTAGATTTATGTTCGATTTTATGTCAAAATCAGAGTAGATGGAGCTTTGGAGGGAATTCACTGTAATTGAAATGGATTTCGCCTTTTTTTATATATGTAAGCAACATGATGCATATATACACACGCGCACACACACACACACACACATTGATTTATTCATAGACATAGCAGTTTAATCATGTCCATGCGTTCAATGCAAAGAATGTTTCAAAAGGACAACAGCAATATTATACTGGCTTATTGTTTTTGCCGAATTCTAAGGCAACATGGTATTTATCATTTGCTGGTAAAGTAATCCCGAATGCATTGCAACAAGTAGAAAAAATCAGATAAGTCAAAAGAAATGTTGATTATAACCCTGCAGAAACATGTCAGCTGGTCTCCATATTGAATTGCATGAGCGGCAAGCTTTATGTCATAAATGACGGAAAATTCGGACAGAAATTTAACTGAGAGCTGACGCATCTCCATTGAGACACTTTGGAAGTTTGCTGTATTGCTGCTATCCCATTGGCCACAAACATCCGGAATCTGCTTTTCTCATTGGCGAGGTACTAAAGCACTGTCAATCCAAAACCTTGATTCTTTTAATGGCAACTGCAGCTCCCTTTTCAACATCTGGTCCATACGCACAGCTAAAGTTGCTTCTGTCAATTCCAAGCGTGGAATTGTTGTTGGTTTGAGTGGTGCAACTCTAGCGTTTCCTAAGGCCAAAGCACAATGAGTTTAACTGTTGGAATTCTGCTGCACTATGTAAGTGACTCTGCCATACCCGACCTCACTTGCAGCAGAAAAATTGTGCAGTTGAGCAGACATAGTTTCTCCAAGTTGTGCAGGTTTAAAGCATCTGCCAATTTCAAATTCATTGAGCTGAGGCAGATCTGCTAGCCATTTAGACCATTGCTCAGCAATATACTCTGATACTGTCTCATTCCAACTAGGGATGTCACAATACCAAAAATGTAGTAGTCAGTACCGATACCACCAAAAGTACACAATACTCGATACCCACGTCGATACCACAGAAAAAAAAAGAACAATAATACTTAAACACTAACTCCTTTATTTAAACCTTTTAACATTTCAAAAACACAACTTAGTGGCACTTGGCCTTCAAATAATAAATAAAATGAAACTGTTTAGCATTTAAAACAATAATGCTTAGAATTGGGAAAAGTAAATAAAAAAAGTAAACGTATTACTTGTATTACGTATTACAGTGAAAACCACTGACTGGGCTCCAACTATTAAGTAAAGAACTGGTACAGTTCTTTAACAAAGTAACCAAATAGTACAGCACAAAATAATAATAAAGACAAAAGTCTCTCCAGAAGAGACTCCATCTTTTACTTTGGAATTATAGAAAGTTGACCTCTACTCTGTAAACAAAACATTGACAAAAAATGTCAATATTAGGGGAATAAACTAAAATGTTATTGTCATCAACTATCATTATTACATATTCATTTTAATAATAGTTTTATTATAATATTTTATTAATAATATAATTAATACAATTTTACATGTGGGATGTGGCCTGAGAAAATCATGTCTATTATTTTGGTTTGTTTGTTTGAAGTTTTAGTAAAAATGATAGAAAGAAATTGAGAACAGCTCTTATGCAGTGTTATTATAAGGGCTGGCGCCATGAAGGCATTGCCCCTTCAGATCCGAGCGGCAACGGTCTCTGTCGTGAAGCCAACACGGAAGTGACTTAAACTGCAATTCATCGACTGGCCGCTAGAGACAGGGAGTTAATTCCATATATCCCCCATGTTAAAATGCCCAACCTTACAGCAGAAAAAATTTGTACAGCCTGGTACAAAAATTGGTTTTGGTCTATATAGCTAATTTTGCCCTCCATGACAACTGTGAGGGGGGTGAAATTGTTTTTATAACTCATCCATTTAAATTATATTAAGCCTTAAAGTTCTGCATAATTAAGTGGCCACCTGAGTGACAGGTTGATTTGCAGCAGTTTGTCTGATGTCTGTTAGCCATCACATCACCTCTGCTAATTCCAGCTGCTGAATTTGCCATCTCTGCCGTGTTTGGGATTATTTCATACAATTTAATACAGGCATTATAATTCGCCCATGCCTTTTGGATTCCGTCATTGTTGAGTATTGAGAGAACCAGTGCTGTTTTTCTCAGTTGTTTTCCTCTGTGAACATGCACTCATGAATGTCTGACAATTTCGTTGCTTTTTGGAGTTTTCAGATATAGAGGCTACACTCATTCTGCAGTACCGTTGCTCTCACGGAACAGATAGACTATATATGCTTATTTAGCTTTTTAGTGTAAAATAAAAAGTACTGTCAGATGAAATCCTGCAAGTGTCAGTGCTTTCTCCGTCCATGCAATAAATGCACATCCTTGAATAGCACGTTTACTTGAACTTCTTAGGTAAAATCTATGGTTTGACCCATTTGAGAGGTGGCCAAAATCAAACGAACTTGACGTGCGATGCCATGCTGACTAACATGTATGCGCATGAATCATTGCCACACGCACACACTCAGAGCAATATTGTAAGTTACTGCATAATACATTTTTTACTAGCAGAGAATATAGCATCACGACACACATAGTCTCACTTTAACCTATGTCTTATAACTATTGTAGTATTTCGAAGGGCAAAAACATGAACTTTGACTATTGGCTTTACATCATCAAGTCAGCTGTCACACAGACAGTACTGCCAGCAGCATATAGTATTAGCTCCTTAGCCCGAGCAAACTCAATCATGTCGTGCTAGGCAGGCATAGTTTCAGCAACCAGGCCCCTCTGCTCCACCCACGTCCCGCCTCTTTGCCTATTTGCCCGTTTATCTGGGAGTGACGCACTGCCAAGATGGTGACGGCCAGCTCCGCCCACTTTAGGCTTCAAAAATGCTCTTCAGAAACCCACGGGTGACGTCACGGACCCTACGTCCATGTTTTTTTTACAGTCTATGCTTCAGATCTGATTTTTGCCCCACGCTCAGTGTTTTTCATATCACAACTATTCAGTGTTTTCAACCACAATGTTTATTTGAGGTTTCAGATATTTAAATAGACATTTACTATATTTACATTTACATTTACTTTACAAGTACTATTTTATAGTTTTTACACTGATGTCTATGGAAGCTGCAATAATAATCCTTTCAATTATAATTTGACGATGTGTTTTATTCCTATCAGATGTACATTGTGTATGAAACAAAGTTTAGTCTTCTCCCATGTTCACTGGCCACTTACTTAAACTCACGCTGGGGGCTCAGTTAGAATATAGACTGCTGACTTCAGGCACTTCTTTGGTGAAAATAAAGCTTCTCTGTTTGGTCCTTCTGCCATAGTTAATCAAGTGTGTATAGTAGAAGCCTCTGTGTCTCTAAGCATGACACTTTAAGCTGGTGCAGCGCTGGTGTAACTTTGTTTTCGTTTTGTTCATGTTCCAACAGTTCCGTTCTGTGCGACAGAAACACACGGTAGAAGAGGCTTTACGATGAATTAACCGTGACGTTTTAAATCGCGGTTAATAGTGAAATCGGTTAATTGCTGCATCCCTAGTGTCCACTAAGCCAGAAACAGGACAGAGTACTAGTATGGCTGATGTGCAACCATTTGTGTAGATGCCAAATTCAAACAAGAATGTCATCACTTTTCATGGCTTCTTAAACTTCTTGACCAGTTCAAGATTTCTGGAAAGGAACACCAACATATGTTATCTTGGGTCATTCTTGAACGCTTTGGACTGACAATCATCCCTGAAGTACTGAATACTCTCTCAGAAGCACAGCTTGACGCAGCAATGCCAAGATACCTTCTGGGAAACTCTGATAGCTTTGGTAATGTGCTCACATTAGTTTCTGCCCGGAAAGTGTCTTCTCAGCACTGAGTTCTGGCATTTTGCTGTATACCAGAAACTCTCCATTTTAAACGGTCACTTGTGAAAATCCCTAAAGTAACTGTGGCATCATGGACTTTCTTTTCTCATTGGATACTTGAAAGGAGATGTTTAAAATCAGACTTAGATGGCCTGTCTTGGCTTGAAGCCTCTGCTCCTCTTCGCACATGGGCTCCACCTCCATCATCATCATCCCTTATTTCATCCAGAAGTCCAGATAGGTAGGTAACTTTAATTCCTCATCATCATAATGCTGCCTGAGATTTTCTTTGATTGAACCTTTAATTTCCCTAGCAAGTACAGAATCACTGTCTTCAGCATTGAGACAAGACCGTATCTTCTACATCAGTGGTAAGACAGATGAGAGGGTTGTGCGTTTCTCTCCACTGAGTGCATCTGTAAATGTACTCAGTGGTCCAAATCTCTAAACTTGTAATGTCTATTTCTTTAGGCATCAGGTGCCATTTCTTTCTGTCCTCTGCCAGCACTGCACACACAGTTTGCTGCTGCTCCAAAAACCTTTCGACCATATCATACAATGAATTCCAGCGGGTGGGTTCATCATGAGTTTGCATGAGAGCTTTGGTGATATAGTGAATGCATACTGTTTTGCGAAGCCTTGACAGTGCTGCAGATACCCTGTCTGTGGAAACTGCTTTATTTACTGCGAGATGTAAATCGTGACCAAAACATGGAATCCATTTGTAATAATCTTTGAAGGCCTTTTGGTTATTGGACGCATTGTCCATTGTGCTCCAAGTGTCCAATTTTCATTCTTCCTGTATTTTCTCTTTAAAGGCATCCCTCAAACACTCCCCTGTGTGCTCATTGTTCAGGCCACTACAGCCCAAGCACCAGGAGTGCATCTCCCAGGACTTGGTTATGTAATGCATAGGAATGGACATGAATGTGTCTGCAGCTCTGCTTGTCCTCAGATCCGTTGTCCTGGCATAAACTAGTCTTTCTTTGAGATGCTGTGAAATGAGGTCTTTGGTTTCATTGTGTATTTTGGGGATCTCTGTACAGATGCAATATTTATTAACAATTAGGCTATTTTAAACCAATAACATTAGCTTACATTTTGTTGACCGGATGCGCGGATCGTTTATATCCGCAGACGCTGCAGATAATCTGAGTGAAAGTAATACAAAATAGCATTCCAAAAATTGCAGGTGGATGAGAGATAAATCATTAATCTGTTGATTTTAATAAAGACACGGAACTGTCATTTCATGGTAAAATGCAACGAACGTGAAGAAGCTGTTAGCTGTCAGTCTGTAACTTTTGTGTGTGCTTGATGCGCAGTGCTCGTGCTTTTAGAGCTGTACGCTTTCATTGTCTTGCGCAGAGGCGGCGTCAGAGGCGGCGATTTTGCTGGGGCTTCAGCCCCGAATGTTTTGAGTGTAGCCCCGAATGTTTTTTGAAAAGTTGACTGACAAATATGAATCCAGACAATAGCCTATGTAAACCCCCGAAATCATAAGTTGCCTTATTTCTTTGTGCTTTAGCTTTGCTGCTGTCTCTGACTGGTGATTGTTGAAATCTGTCTCACAAAGAGATGCTGCAGACGCACCACGTGCGTGATTTCAGCCTATCCTAGAATATCTCCAGGATTTGCGCAACAGCAAACAATCTCACAGCAATTAAACAAATTAAAAATAAATAACGCAGTCAGCACCGCCGCACAGTCCTCTGTCAGACCAGATGTTGTCAAGCTATATGTCAGTAAAACTCAGAAAAACTAACTTTCCTGTTGTATCAGCCTTGTGCTCGCAGCGCGCACTCTTCAATATGACGCGCAAATGCGGCGCGCCCTGTATCACGCAAAAGAAACTACAAGGATGTAACGTCGTGTTCTGTCGTCAATTAAGTATTGAAATGATGTTTTATTAACAAAGTTCGGGAGGAGCACATTCAAATAATCAAGCAATCAATCAATCAACTCATCAAACAATTACCATGTCTACCCTATCAGCATGAGAGGAAGCATATATATATATTCACTCTGTCAACTCACCTAACTTCCTTGACAGTTTTCAGCATCCCTCCACCACCCCGACTCCTCACTCTTGGCTTGTTCTTTCACAGCCAGGAATACGGGGGGAGTACTCTGGGTTCGGGCCAAATACCGAGCCCGGAGCCCTCTCCTCGGACAGCACGCCAAATACGCATTTATTCTATCTGACTTATTTGTAAGTGTGAACTCGTGAAATAACCAAAAGGGAGAAGCTGCGTAATTTCAATCTCACACAATCATATTTATAGCTCCTAATTTAATAAAAACAAGCTGTGTTACTATGATTAATGATTACCTCAAAATGTAGATCTGTATGTGCATGCAATGTACTTTTATGAATTAAATAGCCTACACACTCATCTCTCACTTTTGTGCAATTACACTCCGTGCCATACATAGGGCTGGGTATCGTTCAAAAATGTTCAATACCGATACCATGACTTCGATACCGGTTCCTGAACAGTACTTTTTTCGATACCAATTTTATGACCAGATAAAGTTATAGCAGAGGCTGTAACATTAATGTGAAGAGGGAAAAATAACAAGAAAGCTAAACTGTTAATGCAGCTAACCTTGAGGATAAGCACACTTTACAAGATGCCTAGTTTAATGTAAGTTAATTCTGTTTTCCTCGTTAAAATTCTTCTGGATTCCGTTTTTTCCCCGTATTAATTTTTCTGGATGGTTAAATTAAATTGTATTAATCAAAAAGCATGTGTAATTAATTTAAATCAATTTATGTTAAATCAATTTAACAGCAATTTATTAACAGTTAAACAAAAATTACATTCTTAATGTTTTTTTGTTTGTTTTTTTTCAAATTCCATTTTATTTTTACCCAGTTCTGTGCTTTCCATTTAATTTAGTCAGTATTCCTTTTTAATGGTTTAATCAAAAACATATCCAATTAATTGAATTCATAAAAACAACTTAATTTATTAATTTCAGGGCCCTATGAAATGTTTATTTTTTATTTTTTGTATTGTGTGTTTTTAATTTATTTATTTTTCTGGTAATCAAATGAAGGCATAAAACATTAATTTATCTTTTATTAAAATTAAAATTAAACAAGCTCTTTATTTTTTTGGCAAACAAGTGCTACACAACAGAGGTTTACTGTTAAAATTATAACATGGAAGAAAATTAGTTTGAATAATATTTGTATTATTAGTAGTAATAGTAGTAGTACATTAAGATGAACATTATACAGTAGAGTAATATATTTATATCGCAGTTTAAGTTAAACCAAACCATTTAAGTTAAGTTTTATTTTAACAGGTTGCCGTCTAGACCTTCTTCTGTGATGTGATGATAGTTTCTCTCAAATTAAATGTTGTTGAAGTGAGAATATTAAACTGCAAAGGGACTATTTAAATGAATGAATGAATGGCCCAGACAAGCGGATCCCTTTACTACACAGTACGTGCGACGCACGCGGTGCTTGTCTGCGCCATTCATTGCATCATGGTGATCTTTTTGATTTGAATAAATGTTCAGCAGCCTTTAAAAGCATTTTTAAAAGCAAATTTAAAAATAGCCTTCTTTGTATCTGATATTAATATGACTTGAAATTAACCTTAAATGCTTTGAAAAGATCGGCGGTGCCTGTCTTTTAGGTGCTTCGCCAAATTTGTTGTGTTACCTCCCTTAGTTTGAAATGTACGATGGCATCGTTTGGCTTAAGATCATCAATAATAGCTGTGGTCATCAGCCTCGAATGCAAAATACTGCCATATACGACTCTTAGCACCTTTCTCGGCAATGAGTCGGGGCGGAGCTGAACTCTTCGCGTTTTCCACGTGTACTGTAGCTCTGCCGAGTGTTTGTAGGCGTGTGCTTGTTCCGGAAGAATTTCAGCCGCTCTACCTTCGGTACCATTGGTAGCATCGATTCTTAAGCTACTGTAGAAAAATGGGTACCCTCAGGATTTAAAAATGTTGATACTGAATTGGTACCAAAGTATCGGTTCTCATGACATCCCTAATCCCAACTGATTCTCAGTCTGCAGAGTTCCTGGAATTTGTTTTTCACAGGCAGACTCACTGGTGCTATGATCCCCAATGGATAGTACACTGAGCTGATCATAGACATAATTCCTCTTCTTATTGGGGATGACAACTCTAAATTTGAAGCAGTCGGACTTGATGCACCATTGTACTCCTAATGCTCTTTAAATGGGAAGTGAATCTTTTTTGGCCCTTTCTTCTTTAGGAAATTGTGCCAACGTAGCAGTACTGTTGCTGATCTGTTTTGTTAATTTGAAGCCCCCTGCTTGGCTTATGGCTGTTAGATCATGGTACAGAGAAATGGCTTAATCATCAGAACTGACAGTCGTCAACTTAAAAGTTGTGTATTATGGTACTTACTACGACTGCATCAAGTTGTTAACCATTGTCATCTGCAAATCGTCTCAGGGCATAGTTTGCACTGCTTGGTGATGTTGCGCCAAACAGATAAACGCTAAAGCTTGGCTAAGGTCACCATCAGCCCACCACAAGAATTTGAGCAAGTCAGCATCTTCAGATGGTATGTTTACCTGGTGGAACATCGCTTACACATCTGTCATAATTGTCACAGGCTCTTGACGAAATCTCATGATAACTAGAGTACTGGTCATGCCTGGTCCTTGAAGAGGTTGCTCTTTTAGGGTAGTTCCCTGGAACAAAGCCTCAGTC